>NC_047074.1:6765277-7065277 GCF_902459465.1 Asterias rubens | reverse complement strand
AAACCAAAATTAATATTCTTTATCCCCGATGCAAATTTAACATTTCTTATATATCATACCCATATTATTTAGTAAACATTTGCGGTAACACTATGTAATGCTAATCTCTGAATGAGTTTGGGTGGTCCTGAAAAGAACCATTGGTTTGAACTTGACGTTTCTATCAGTATGCTCTGATCGTTATCTGGGGAAAGCAATATCCATCAATACAGGCATGACATGTGATAAAACTGAAGCAATATCCATCAATACAGGCATGACATGTGATAAAACTGAAGCAGCAAAGAAAGTTAGTTTGATATAAGCCTGAAAATCTGACGTCACACTTCGAGGGGGCGGGGGTAAGTGGAGGGACACTCTGAGTCATGATGAACCTTCAAGTGCTTTGTAAAATTAGAAACCGTACACTTGCCCGTCTTTTTCAACGTTTCTTTTTATTTGTGTGTCCCATCTGTTTTCTAGTTTCGCGCGGGTCCCGCTAGTGGTTCTCCCCAGTCCCGTTTATACTCGATTCGCTTATTTTGTTCCCGTTCAATTTACTAATTTCCTGTCCTGCATCGTTTCCAAGTCCCTTTTCTTCTTTTCTTTCCCTTAAAATATTCCCAGCTCCATGCCATAACCAACACCTCCGTTGTGATCCTCGTAATGACCCCCTGCATTGTTCATTGCTTCCACTGTACGCGCGAAGTTACTGGACGCTCACGCTATGACTGTGACATCACAAAGGGCGCCTGACAGGTATATGAAATAGCGCAGTCCCCTGACAACCCAGGGTAGCCCCCAAGCCCAAAGTTACTACAGGTAAAAGGTACACGCTTGCGCTTGACTGTGCCGTCACAAACAACGAAACCCCCAACCCACAGGTACCCCGAAATTGACCCCGGGACGCATCAATTCCGCAGGGTGCGGGCACCACTTGACGTGAAAACAATGGCGGCGCCCATGCGATTTAAGCGACATTATAGTACACATGTAGAACAAAGAGTGATTCTACCATATTTATTCCATGACCTGCATCTCTTTGGAACTCCTTGCCTGGTGCATGTTTCTCCACATCCTACAATCTGTACTGTTTTAAGAGGAGTATCAATTCCTACCTCCAGCTCTCCCGAGTTATTTCATGTTTATATAATCATTTTATTCTTGAAGCCCCTTATCTAGAGTGGCTTTTAGCCTTGCTTGGAGCGAACTTGCATAAACAAAAAATATATCAAACCCTCTTGGACAAACCCAAGCATGGTTTGGAGTTCTTTTGGACAAAGAATATAATTTGGGAATGGGGAAAAGGAAAGTTTAAAAATTCTCTGCACCTTTCTAAGACTCTTGATCTTCTTGTCTGTTTCTGTGGCAATGTTTTCATCTTGTGCTGATATCGGGGTGACTGGCGTATGATGGGCCTGACCCAAGACATAGGAAGCCATAGCTAGGGCATCTCTCTGCTCACTGGTACGAGAATCCTGTAAGAGATGTTCCAACAGATAGACATAAATTAAAGGCACTGGACACTATTGTCAAAGACCAGTCTTCTCACTTGGTGTATTGCAACAAAAGCAAATTAACGAATTTGAGCTGAATTGGTCATCGAAGTTGCAAGATAATAAAAGAAAAACAACCTTGTCACACGAAGTTGTGTGCTTTCAGATGCTTGATTACGAGATCTCAAAATCTAATTCTGAGGTCTTGAAATCAAACTCGTGGAAAATTACTTCTTTATCGACAACTACGATACTTCAGAGGGAGCTGTTTCTCACAAAGTTTTATACTACCAAAAGCTCTCCATTGCTTGCTACCAAGTAAGTTCTTATGCAATTTTTTTTTATAGTAATTACCAATAGTGTCCGGTGCCTATAGTTGCTTCAAAGTTCCTGTAAAAATGTTCTTATTTTGAGCCAAACTAGTACTTTATTTCTTGATTCTTACCAGAGGGGAGCCGATCACCTCTTGCTGTTTAGCTTTGGCCTTTGCTTCTCGTTTCTTCTTGTTCTTTAAGGCGTTTTTAGAAAGGGCCTTGTCTGTAACAAAAGTATTAAAAATGTTATACATAGTTCAAAACAATTTCTGTTTCATGACAAGAATACACATTTAACTCTCTCAGTGCCTGCGACATTTCAAAAGTTTATCCCTAACTTTTAGCGTTTTTTTTTAATTTTTTGAAAATTCTGTGAAAAAAAAGAAGTAAATATATCTTGGTATCCCCCTCTTTGTCTTCTAACTCACATCTAACTCGCCATCTTATTCTGAAATATCCATGATTCTGAATGAATCAGGTGATTCTGAATCATTAAAGTAATAATAATAATAATCGTACTTATAACACGCCTTTCTCCAAAGGATACAAAGCGCCAGGTATTTTTACTGTAAGGTGAGTGGGACGAAGTTTGAACTATTAAACCTAATCCTTCGTACCATGTAATAATGAAAGTGCTTTTGGCACAATAGACTGTGCAAGTCTCGCGCGCAGCGGTGCGAGAAAACATGACAAATGAACAACTTTTGTTTACGAAATCATTTCTTTGCTATAAATTATTCTTAATGCCGAATCTGAACAACAACAAAACCTATTACAGCTTGTTTAAATTAGTTTTTACATTTTGAAACAAATATACAATTAATCAGTTGTAGTTTATGTATAGAAAGTACAAAAGTAAAACTCTGGGACAAGGATGTTTATTTGATCTTAATTTTTTTGAATTCCCTGTTGTAAATCTACGCCCGAATGAGAAACTACTAAAAGCTGGTTTATACGCGGACGCAAGATGGTCGCGAGAGCGTTATCTTAACAAGAGGAAGCCGACGCCTAAACGGCCAATGAAAAGACTTTTCACCGCTTGCGACCAAAACAAGCGTCTGCGTAAGTTTTGTGATCTGAGTTGGGCACAAACGTTGAATTTTTTTTCAAGTAACCTGACCCGAGGTCCAGTTTATATATTCTTTGTTATTTTGTTGAACTTATTTTTACTTTTATACATGTTGTTAATAAGTGTTACATTTTCAACAATATATGTAATTTGTTTTGGTCATAAATTACGTTAAAGTAAAATAATGGACAAAACAAAATCTCCCCAACTCCATAAGGTTGGGACCACAATGGTCCCGGAAGTTCAAATACGCGCCAAACTTGCTGCCAGGAACACCAACTTTTCTGTAAGTGTTATGCCTTCCCCAAGAAAAAATAAAATAAAATAGAAGTCGTACAAAAATTAACAAAAAATTGTACCATTAGAAAGAGCGAGAGTGCCCCCTTGTGATAACATGTATACTTTATACCTTGTACATGTACAGGGTTTGGCAATTGAAGTATGAACATTACCTCGTACATGTACGAGGTTGGTGATTTCGCAAATAGACCTAGTACATTTTTGAGTTTTGCACTGAAAGAAAAAGGGAAGAGAAAATGAGGTCCAATTTACCTGAGAGTGTTTCTGCTGGCTCCTCTTCCTGAACCAATGGAAACAAGCAAAGAAAACATCAATAAAAAATATAAAAAAACCAAGTATCAAAAACAATGGATAAAATGGAACAAAAGTAATACAATAGACCGATCCATTAAGCTCCGTCCATTGCGTATTGACCAATCACAACGCAACGAAGGTCCGACATGCGTGCGTGTATCTTGGCGCCCGCAGCAGAATTGTGCAGAAAGGCATTCGAGAGCCCCACGTGTTCTTGCTCACACGTGCGTTATGGGCGGAGCCTACTGGATCGGTCTATTGAGTAAAAAGGTACCATACTGCATAGGATTTATTTTGGAAGCATGCAAAATGAGACTTTAAATATAATTATAAATCACTTCAAGCAAACTTGAATCCTTGATTCTCCTTGGTCAATCCCTAGCGAAAAGAGTGTAACATAAACCTACATTGCACGCCTTATAAAACCATGTTTCAATGGGAGACTTTTTGACGGTCCTTTTCACAGTAGTGTGCGTGCTCAGACCTAGGTGCACAATACTGAGCATGCGCGCGCGCTCAGAGCCGCAAAAAAGGACCGTTATGTCTGCTGACACCAGCATCTCCAAAGTATCCTATACACTCTGCACATTGCGCTGTTTTAAGCTACACATGAAGGTGTCCCCGTATCCCATGTTCGGATGCAGAAGTGCTATAGTTGTTTTATATTCTACTTGTGCTTGTATGATAATAATTGTCTCACTATGGCTCATGAAAACCAGAGATAATTTAATACCATGAGGAAATTTGATTTTGTAAGAACGTCAAGAAAGGAGTAAAACACCTACATTTAGTTTGAAGGAGGATGCTGCAGTCTTGGAGGCGTTCGGAGGTCTATAAACGGCTGGCTTTGCATCAACCTGCTTAGCGGATTGTTGTTGAGCAATAACTGGCTTAGACGGGAAGGTGCCAGCAGGAAATGGCTTCCATACAACCTCCCATAATTCCTTCTCACGAGGGACAGAGTATTCACTGAATAACTTGCCCGAGTAGTGCCACATCTTGTAGCTGGGAAATAATAAAAGACAGTTTAATAATAACAACATGTCAACAAACCTATTCTAACTATCAAATGTTGGCAATTTGATTACTCCACCAAATTGATCCATACAAAAAACATTGTTTGTTGTTTTCACCATTTGAGAGGGCACTGTTGATGTTAATATTTCACATGTAACACATCATAACAATATTGACTGCTTTGGCTTCAAGGTGATCCCGGAGCAGTCCATTTTCAGAGAGAAAATGAAATGACCCAGGGGGGTCTAGTTTGAACTATAGCACAATTAAAAAGCAACCACTATTGCTCAGATAGATTCACAGATAGATTGTTAAAGACACTGGACACTATTGGTAATTGTCAAAGGCCATGTCTCCTCACTTGGTGTATCTCAACATATGCATAAAATAACAAACATGTGAAAACTTGAGCTCATTCGGTCGTTGAAGTTGCGAGATAATATTGAAGAAAAAAAACACCCTTGTCACACGGAATTGTGTTTTTCAGATGCTTGATTTCGAGACCTCAAATTCTAAATCTGAGGTCTCGAAATCAAATTCATGGAAAATTACTTCTTTCTCGAAAACTACATCACTTCAGAAGGAGCCATTTCTCACAATGCTTTATACCATCAACAGCTCCCCATTACTCGCTACCAGGCAAGGTTTTATGCTAATAATTATTTTGAGAAATTACCAATAGTGTCCACTGCCTTTAAGTTAACAGCGCCATGCCGGTAACTTACCACCCCGGTAAGTTACCGGCTGTTCACACGTCTTGGACTTAATATCGGTAAGTTAGCAATTTGCAGCGATAAGTTAAAGGAACACGTTGCCTTGGATCGGACGAGTTGGTCTATAAAAAGCGTTTGTAACCGTTTGTTATAAAAAGATGTTTTAAAAGTAGAATACAATGATCCACACAATATTGCCTTGAAATTGCGTGGTTTTCCTTTTACTTTGCGAACTAACAGTCGGCCATTTATGGGAGTAAAAAATTTGACTCCCATAAATGGCCGACCGTGTTAGTCGACGAGGTAAAAGAAAAACCGTGCAGTTTTGAGGCATGTTTGTGTGGATAATTGTATTCTACTTTTACAACATCTTTCTACCCATATGCATGTTATAACAAACGGTCACAAACGCTTTTCAAAGACCAACTCGACCGATCCAAGGCAACGTGTTCCTTTAACCATTTTATGTCCAATGTGAACACGGCTTATATTTCCTTGAAACGTGTTGAAGAACTCACCCATTTCCAACTCGAAGTCTTGGTGAGCATGTAGCAGTCAAGAAATGCTCTCCATCAGGGCACCATTCAAACTGTGTGGAGTCATCAGCTTGAATTTTACTCACTAGCTTCAAAGAGCTCCTTCCCCAGAATTCCTAACAAAATATATCATTAAATAAAATAAATAAATAAATAAATAAATAAATAAATAAATAAATAAATAAATAAATAAATAAATAAATAAATAAATAAATAAATAAATAAATAAATAAATAAATAAATACATACATATATAAATAAATTTATATACATACAAATTATTTTAAGTATTTACCAGTAGTGTCAACTGCCTTTAAAGCACCTTGAGTGTCACTGAGTGAAGGCTATGCCCACTATACAAGAAGCCACTATTATTATTAATATTATTACGTACCATTTTGCCTCTTAAGTTACCAAAGCCAGCCAAGCAGAGAAGTATTTAAGCTGCTAAGGAAGACACAGTCAACGTTATGAATATTCATCACTTATTAAAATATTACTAATCCAATTCTTGGTGGTACATCATGTTATTTAATCTGAAAAGAGTCACAAAATAAATTTGTCTCGGCCGGGAGACAACATTTTTTTTTTTTTATGTAAAATGTATTTTTGTGACATTGTTTTACTCTATAAGAGATGTTAAATTTGCATTGGGGATAAAGAATATTATTATTATTATTATAATTATTATTATTATTATTATTATCTTTTTTTTTTTTTTACCCATACACCAATGTGATTAATATTGTTTTACTCTTTTCTCAAAAACTACAGCACCTCAGCAAGTAGTATTTGGAGGTTGTACTATCATTATCATCAAACGGTGCAATTTTAATGTAAATCTGTGGACATTGTGTTTTATGTTACAAAAAGTACCCAAATCCTTTTAGGCTATTGCAAAACAGACAATGTAATGTTTGTTGGTTTCTATGGCACTATTGGCTATATTTCAATTCATACTACCAGCTGAACAGTTGCATTTTAAAATCTGTTGCTTTTTAGGAATTTGATTCCCCATACAAAATTGTTTAAAGACACTGGAACCCTTTGGTAATTTTCAAAGACCAGTCTTTTCACTTGTTGTATCTCAACATATGCACAAAATAACAAACCTGTTAAAGTTTGAACTTTTGGTATTTGAAGTTGCAAGATAATAGTGGAAAAAACACACTTGTGACTAGAAGTTGTGTGCTATCAGATGCTTGATTTTGGGACCTCAAAAGAGCTTCTGAGGTCTCAAAATCAAATTCGTGGAAAATTACTTCTTTCTCAAAAACTACGGTACATTACTTCAGAGGGAGCCTTTTCTCACAATGTGTTATACTACCAACAGCTCCCCACTGCTTGTTACAAAGTAAGTTTTTATGCTAACAATTATTTTGAGTAATTACCAAAAGTGTCCAGCCGTCGATTTCACCAAACTCTTCCTAACTTAGGATTAATCTTAGGACTTAGGACGAGTAAAGGTTCGTATTCAAATTCGCATTGAACCCATCCTAAGTTAGGACGGGTTACTCATCCTAACTCGAGTTAGGATTCATCCTAGCGTATTGTTTGTTTTTCATAATATCATATTAGTACCCAACTGTTTTGCCATTACAACTTTCCTCTGTTGACAATGTTTGGAATGTGAGTAAACAAGAAGGCTGCATTATAATAAACAAGAAAACAATGTAAATAAATAAATCAACTAAAAGGATATCTGTTCCTTGTGGATTGTAATACACAGTGTTTCTTGGCCCAGTGCCGAATTCAAACAGCGGTTCACACTTCAGATTGAAGAGGGTTGCTTTGGAGGGAATAACTGGTCAAAAACTGGTCAAGAAAAATGGATATTTGAATGCAATCATTATAATCCAATACAAAGCTTCTACATGTTGCATGCCTGGAATAACAATTTTGGCCTTGGAGCAGGCCATATGTTGAAGGGCACCAAGGCCAGTAGAAAGGGCACCAAGGCCAAAAGTTTCAAATTAGAGAAAGTCATGAAGGCCTGTAAGTTATTGAACGTCAATTAAACATTAAACATTGTTTAGAGGTTTCCCTAGGGGTGGTAAACCCAATGAAACATTGGTTTTTTTTTTTTAAATAAGATATTGATAAATCATGTTCTACATTCATGGAGAAACCCTAAACGATTTTGTCACAACATATATATTGAAGTAAAAAAAGAAAATTTAACTTAATTTCAATGAAGAAGACAACAAATCTTCCCCAAAAGTATAGTTTTTCAAATTCATCTTAAACATCTCGCAGCAAGCGGTTTTTTTCCCCCGTCTTTATTTTGGCAAATTCCTAAGAAAACATTTTCCAAGAGTTATTTCATTCGCCATGTTTTTCGTCCGTCACCAAACGGCGATACCATATAATGCACATTAATTAGGTATAAACATTTTAAAATACAGCAATGAGCAATTTAGAAACAGGGAGGAAAAAGAAACGACTGGAGCCAGAAGGATTGCCTAAAAGAAACACAGTTCCTGTCTAGAGGCTCTCCTCTCCACCTGATCCTAAAGAGAACAGCAATTTTGGCCAGTTTGATCCAAGACTTTTGGTCTACATGTACATTGGCCAAAATTTCCATTCTAGGAAAACAATCAAAAAATGTTGCAGTCCAGTCAGTGAGCAAACAAAATTTGCTGATTGTTGCATCCAAATCACCTCCCAATTTTGACTGATGTCTTATCAGCAAAGGCTTTGCTTAAATAAACTTGCTTTTTCCCACCATTCAGACAGACAACATAATTTTGTTTTAGGATGGCCAGGGCTCAATTCCCCAAAGACTAAGACGAAATAGAAATGTCTCACAATTTTAACTGCTAGGCAAAGTGTGACGTCACAATAATAATCACTATGGCAATACTGAAAACTTGATCATCTAAATATTATAATAATGAATCTATGTGAAATCAAGTAATAATCAGCGTATAATTTCTTCAGCTCAACATGTTTTGTTCATCGTAACCACATCAAAAGGATACACCCGTACACAACACAAAAATCTGAGGAGTTGGGATTCCAGTCCACACTGTAGATGGGTCCAGTCTTAGCTGTAAAATAAACAATCATTCACCAATAAGTATTGACCTAAACACAGTGTCTAAAACTCTTTTATTCATAACAATAATAACAAGGTACTCAAGGCACTGAGTATATACAAACTTTCAGAAAGATAGGTTATTGCAGTGATGGATTCTGAGACCCAATTATTTAGCACCTTATAAGGGTTTAAAAGGTGCTAAGGCGCATTAAGCAGCCAAGCCAGGAACACCGGGGCGAACCCCTTCTATTTTCGTTAAGTGCACTGGGTTCTTTTACATGCATTATACAACACATGGGACCACTGGCTTTACATCCCATCCGAAGGACGAAACAATGGTTTAGTGTCTTGCTTAAGGACACAAGTGTCACGGCTGTGGATTCGAACCCACACTCTGCTGATCAGAAACAAAATAAGTGAACAAAATTCCAATATCCATTATCAATTCTTATGACTTATAAATTGTAATATTCTTTGTTTAACCCTTACACATACATGTGTGTACGCACTGTATACTCAGTACTTTCCTGAGTTCTTGAAGAAAAATCACAAACCTATTACCTGGGTGGGACAGTGCACAACGAACTAATAGATGTAACATGCCTAGAACAGGTGATTTTTTTCACAGAACTCGAAAAAAGGACCGAGTCTACAGTGCTTACACACATAGGTAAAAACCCAAAAATAATATTCTTTATCCCGATGCAAATTCAACACTTTAATTAAACCATTGCAGTACCCGCTGCTAAAATATAGGATTCGGACTGCCTCTAGCAATCTTGGTGGTCTAGTTGGAAAGACATCTGCTCTAGAATTGCAATGGACGTGAGTTCGAATCCCACACGAGTAATATGCCTACCCGGGAAAGTACTGAATATACAGTGCTGTCACATGTCGGTTCAAAGGTAAACACAAAAATAATATATTTTAACCCCGATGCAAATTTAACATCCATTCATAAATACCTCAGACAGTTTCGCTATTCCTATTGGTGGAGAGCGCGTCACGTGGGTGTGTATAAACCTTTGTTTATGGCCGGTAAAAAGTGTTAATTCATGGGCGTGACACGCGACCTTGCATCTGTTCTTAGTAGACAGTTTCTTCATTCCTATTGGTCGAGAGCAACGGCTGAAACAGTTGTGCCTCATCACGCGATACGCGCACAACATTCCATTATAAGGAGTTGTTTACCCAAGGGCGGCGGAGGGCTTTACCATTTCATAGCTGGAGGGGTGTTGTGTTGAAAGAAATCATTCAACAATTATATTTTTTGCATTTATTTTACTTTTTGACCAAAAAGTGATGATGTTTTTGACTGAAAAGGTATTTATGAATGGGAATCAAAGTGTGTTGAATCGGTTTTCAACACGTGGTTTAAACCTGCCGAGGCCAGGTTCTTTATAATTTACCTCGACTTCGTCTCAGTAAAATTATCAAGAACCCGGCCTCGTTGGAATTAAACCACTGGTTGAAAACCTCTTCACCACACATTGATTCCCTTAATTATAAAGTGACAGTTGGAATACCATGCAATTGCACCCCCCCCCCTCCAATAAAAACTAACCACTATGATGACAGTTTCCCACAATGTAATAACTTTCAGAATGGAGGTTTGCTAAATAAAACTAGCAAAAACAACCCAGCAAATCCAAACTTTGAGCACCATTCTCCGCTGCCCAATCTGCATGGTTCCCTTATCTGCAGATTGGGCAGCTCAATCTGCAGATTGTGCAATAACAACAGGTTTTCAGGCCAAAACAACGAACACCTTAAAAAGAAGAAAATCAAGAGGTGTTTGAGCTCCTAATTATTGACATACAACATTTAAGTCACTGGACACTATTGGTAATTATACAAAATAATTATTAGCATAAAACCTTACTTGGTAACGAGTGAATGGGAGAGGTCAATAGTATAAACATTGTGAGAAACGGCTCCCTCTGAAGTAACATAGTTTTCGAGAAGGATATAATTTTCCATGAACTCGAAAACAAGACTGCGGAATTATAATTTGAGGTCTTGAAGTCAAGCCTCTGAAAGCACACTTTGTGTGACAAGGGTGTTTTTTCTTTCATAGTTATCTCGAAACTTCGACAACCAATCGAGTTCAAATTTTCACAGGTTTATTATTTTATGCATATGTTGAGATAAACCAAGTGAGAAGACTGGTCTTAGACAACTACCAACAGTGTCCAGTGTCTTTAACCAACAAATAGACTACTCACACAGTGCTACAGTACAACCCTGTCCACTGGTGTCCAAATAGTGTAGGGCTTGCTCTCCATAATATGACTTGCCTGTCTTGTCAACATCAACACTTGCAATGGCAAGAAGAGCAGTTCCTGCCAAAAATAAGAAGAACAAAACCAAAGATTTTAAAAGAAACATCATCACACAAGCTTCTGCGTCCCATATCCAACGAGTCTAACGTGCAAAGTATAAATTTCAGATTGTTATTTCGCGACGAACAGCATGCATGCGCACAAAGTTTAGAATGTTATTTTTGCACTTTCCAAGCATGACGCATTGACACTCACAATAGGCAGTGTGCAATAAAAAAACTGGAAGTAGGTTACAGGTTTTTATACCACCTTCCAGTTGGAGCAGGATTGATTGATTAGCGCATACTGGAAGATAACAAATCATATACATACCTTTCTTGTTCCATAACATATTAATGTTATCTGCTTTGAAGAAGCTTTTACTGGCTATGGCTGCTCCCTCCCCTCCCAAGTTGGGATATCGATATAATCTCACAAAAGCAGGAGATCCCTAGCATATGGAAACATCAAGATTGGAGATTTGTAAAAATGGAAAGTGGACTTGGGGTCTTTCCTACCCTTAGTTAAAAACACTGGACACCTTTGGTAATTGTCACTTGGTGTATCTCAACATATGCACAAAATCACAAACCTGTGAAAATTTGAACTCAATTGGTCGTTGAATTTGCGAAATAATAATGGAAGAAAAAACACCCTTGTCACACGAAGTTGTGTGCTTTCATATACTTGATTTCGGGACCTCAAAATCTAATTCTGAGGTCTCGAAATCGAATTCAAATATTTTAGTGGAAAATTCCTTCTTTCTCGAAAACTACACCACTTCAGAGGGAGCCGTTACTCACAATGTTTTATACTAACAACAGCTCCCCACTGCTTGTTACCAAGTAAGTTTGTATGCTAACAATTATTTTGAGTATCTACCAATAGTGTCCAGTGCTTTTAACAGCATATGGTTAGTCCCTAGAAACGCTTGGTAGTAAATCTCAACTTTGATACATACACTGTACTAATAAAGTGTATTATCTTCAAGTGCGCGCTAATCCTCCAATCAGATTCGCAGAATGGAGTGGTGTTAAAAACCTATATTGCACAGCTTATATCACTACAATGCGTATTGTGTGTTCTATGTCACGCGCCAAGTTTGCTTGAAGATAAATACCTTATAATATATCAATCTGACAGATTATACCATTTGAGGGTTCAAATTACTCTCAGTTAGCAAATAATGCAGAAGGAACAATAGTTAGTTTTAACTTTTACGTTTGTACTAACCTTTAAGAAACATGTTGCCTTGGATCGGTCGAGTTGGTCTTTAAAAAGCATTTGTAACCGTTTGTTATAAAATGCATATGGTTAGAAAGATAGTTTAAAAGTAGAATACAATGATTCACACAAATTTGCCTAGAAATTGCGTGGTTTTCCTTTTACTTTGCGAACTAACACAGTCGGCCATTTATGGGAGTCAAAAATTTGACTCCCATAAATGGCCGACCGTGTTAGCCAACGAGGTAAAAGGAAAACCGTGCAATTTCGAGTGATACCTGTGTGAATCATTGTATTCTACTTTTAAACTATCTCTCTAATCATGCATTTTATAACAAACGGTTACAAACGCTTTTCAAAAACCAACTGGAATGATCCAACATCAGGAACATAAGTAAACACTACATGAATATGATGTACAGTTTGTACTAGCCTGAACATCTGACGTCACACCTCGAGGCTCGTGAATAACGCCAGAGACCTGCCTCATACCGGCGTGTATTTTCACCTTTGACCTACTTTCATTTCACATAGAGATACGCAGTCAAATTCTATTGCGGACATGACAGCAGTGTACTGTTTGGGCATATTGAAAGCTCATGTCACTGCACGTTTATAATGATATCATTTGTATCCAATGGAATCACTGAATCTGAGGAGCAGGGACCCGTCTTTATCCTTGTCGATAAAGACAGGGGTCCAGTCTAAGATTATACTAACCTTAACAACAGGAACATAAGCAGCAACAGAGGGTGGGGAATCCCCTTCTGAGATTACACATCCTTCCATTCTAGGAAGCTGAAGTCTGGCCACAATGTTCCCTAAAAATACACAACCATTCACATTAACATGTATTCCATTATCTAATTTAATGCCACATATATTTGTTTCTATACAAAAACAAAGTCAAGAATTTAATAAAAATCTGAACAAAATTAGGAACCGTTAATTTAGAGCTGGATCCAATCCCATTATAGGCCCAAGTTTTTTAGTCATTTGAAAAAGCACATTATTTTAAATCTTTTGGTCGTAGGTTCGGAGCTCCAGTCCATTCTCTCTCATCTAATCGATTTATCTCTGCTACATACAAACATGTACCAATTTAAAGTGTATTTCAGACAAATAGTTCTTAGGGTGATTAATGGAACAGTACGTTGCCTTGGATCGGACGAGTTGGTCTTTGAAAAGCATTTGTAACCCTTTGTTATAAAATGCATATGGTTAGAAACAGAGATGCCAACATTGATTTTTAAAAAAGAGTAGCATCTCCCAAATGTTTAGGGCGAGCGCAGCTTGGGCTCCCTAAACCGATCTTTCTATTACTCTCTACAATGCTAATTAGCTCATTTTCAGGCATTGTTGTGAAATAACAATTACCTGTATGCATCAACAGAACAGCTACAAATGTTTATAGTGGCCAGTGAAAAAAAATTGAAAAAACCCTGATTTCCCTCATCTTCTGACTATGTTTCAAAAATAAATGTGTCATAAAAAAAGGTGGCCTTACTTAAATGTAACATAAAAAAGGGTGGTCTTCCTTAAATGTTTTTGTTTTAATGATCAGAAACGCCACAACAAGCTATTGGGAGAGAGAGAAAAAAAAAAAACAAAAAAAAAAACGTGTCCGGATTTTGGGCAAAAAATACGTGTCCGTATTTTGGGCATTGTCTGGACATTGACGCTACAATTACTGGTAGGAAAACATGGAAACTGTCTAGCTTAGACCTCACAGGCCACTCAGTTGAAGGTATTTTTGTTCAGATGGTCTCCTTTTTTTGTCGCCATTATTTCGTACTTTTTTTGCCAAGCTTCGATGAAGTACATGTACAGCCAGCGTGGGCACAATAATAGTGGATACATGAGGAATGAGGTTACTGTGACACGTTAGCTCACACACAACCTCATTCCCCACGCACGTGTGCACTATTTCCCATCGTGTAATAGAGATCAATGGGTACGATCTTGCAGAAATGCACTAGCGTAAAAAATGCACACTCAGCCGGCCAGCCAGCGGGGGAGGGCACGCAACAATCATTATGTCGAGTACATTGTTCGAGTGAATTCGCCGCTATTATTCAACACTGCGTTCTAAAATTAAAAGTGTTTATTTCTTTTCTGTTACAATTGTTTTGATATTTTTCTTAATTTTTATTTCCACTTAATAGTTCATTAGTTGTTTGCATGTATTGTACGATGTAATAAAATTATATTGGGCGGCTTGTTTAGCGTGTTTTATTGAGTATTATCGTAGCGTCGTAGTCACGGCTCGAAATCGTATTTGCTACGCCCAAATCGTGTATGTTGGTATCTCTGTAGAAAGATGTTTTAAAAGTAGAATACAATGATCCACACAAACTTTCCTTGAAAATGCGTGGTTTTACTTTTACTTTGCGAACTAACACGGTCAGCCATTAATGGGAGCCATTTAAAAATTTGACTCCCATAAATGGCCGACCGTGGTAGTCGACGAGGTAATTTCGAGTGATACCTGTGTGAATCATTCAATTCTTCTTTTAAAATATTTTTCTAATCATATGCATTTTATAACAAATGGTTACAAACGCTTTTCAAAGACCAACTTCACCGATCCAAGGCAATGTGTTCCTTTAATGCTGGTATGAAACATGATGTTTTCTGATTAAAGCTAAATAACTGATCCGATACTCTAACATTTCAAAATCACTATAAACAAGGCAAAAAGTAGGTCTACCTGTACTACAAGGGAACATTAAAAACAAACTGATAGAAAAGAGTCAGAGAAGCCGAACACATGAACAAAGAAGATTGTGGGTTAATGCCCCACTATAGGATTTGAGGCTTTGCATGGTGAGGTATCAATATGTATTTGGTTTGCGGTAACACCATGTGTGTATCTACTTGCCGGGTAGAGTTTGTTCTTTAGAGAACTGTCTTTCTATATTCTACTATTGCAGAGTAGATTTATCAGATTGTTTGGGAAACTTCTCAGTTCTGATAAGAACTGTCCTGCTTCTTAACTACTACCCGGGCGGAAGGTATAGATAATTGGCTGGGACTACTACTTTAGCTTATAGGATCGTAACTAACTGCACTACCGCAGAGTCAGTTCTTGAATTGGTCTCAACGTTTCGACTAGCTTGCTCTAGTCATCGTCAAGAAGTCCCATTTCTTATTGTTTCCCATGATAAACTCTGGTTGATTTTCAAAACTAATTAAAACCTTACCCACGTAATCCCGGATCAATAGAAAAAAGTGTCAAATATAGAAGAAAGTTGATACAACCTACCAAAATCATGATCGCTGTAGCACAGAACACCTCCACTGGCGAATACAGCGCACACCTTTTCATTAGCTGACCACTGAGGTCTCCTATTATGATTAAAATCAGATAACAAAAATTTTGAGAAGAACTTTTACCTGATTTTTCGTATAAAGAAGTTCAAATTCTCAGCCAAAATGACCACAGGACTGCAGAATGCGTTGTTCCAAAATGGAAATTTTCACTTCATACTTCGGCATTAACCCCTAAAGATTTCACACTCAATCTGTATCTGTATAGTTGAGCCACCAAAAAAACATCTAAAGACACATCACACCAGCTTTGCCCATTGTGTGGATGGGATGGCTTTATTTTTGAAGTGATTAGTGAGAGTGTCCTTGAAGATATCTAATATGCCTCGTCTGTGATTTTGTTCACAGGACTGAGTAAACAGTGCCAACACACACTGGTGTATATGGGTAAATACCAAAATTAGTATTGACTTTAATTGCTACTCACCATACAGCTCTTTTCCTCTGGATGGTTGAGTTAACGACTTCTCCTGTCTTTAGATTCCATATATGAAGATTGTGACTAGCTAACTGATTATCTTTGACAGCTGCAAAACAAAATTGTGCTCAATAAATGTCATTCTTGCATATAGTTTCGGTAAGGTAAAGCGTTCTCCTTAATCAAAAATGGAGCATAATAGACCTTTATCATGGTGCAGCCATCTTGAATTTCTATCATTGATATCAACGTTACCAAACCGAGGCTGGAAAAACAATATGTAATAATAACAAATTCTTATATAGGGCATTTCACAATAACCGTATCAATGGGCTTTACATTAGTGCCCTGGTCATGGGGCCAATAACATCCCTGTAATGTTTCTCAGCTCCCTGGGGAGTATACAGCCCTGAGCTGCCTGTAAGGCACTTGTGGCTTTTCATACACAATATCAACCTCTACCCTCGCAGGTACCCATCTACACCCTGGGTGAAGAGAAGCAATTATAGTAAAGTATCTTGCTCAAGGACACAAGTGTCACGACCGATTTCGAACTCACACTCCGGTGAATCAGCACCAGAACATGTAGTCTGGTTCCTATTTGCAAAATGATCTTTAGCATTCATTATTGTTATTCGATACAAGGAACATGACCAATATGGAGACAATCATGGAAGCCAACAAATGTCTTGCAGCCCAAAAATACTGTTTTGAGAAAATCGTGTTTAGAGTAAAGCAACTTTTCGAAATAACTGGCTGGTAGACTATTCGCTATTCAATCTTTCAAATGTTACTTATCACGGAGGTAGAGATCCTAAATCATACAAATCAGTTTCCAATTTTGTCTATGTACATGTAGCGTGTTTCATTATTGAGTAGTTAGTTAATTGCCTCTTCATGAAAACTGTACAAAACATGGTTTGTGTGCAGCACATCATGTGTTGTAAAATTAAATTTTAAAAGCCAGACTACTCCATTTGGCACTGTGCAAGCAGATAAATCCACACGGTCGGTCATGTAATAACTTTTGGGCACTTTGTACAAATTATCCAGTTTGTTTTTTCGCCTTTCATAAAACACGTTTTTTGGCACTTTGTGCAAAAACTAAGGAAAATAAACAAATAAATAAATTTGGGCCATACAATTTTCAGAACTCAACAAAATGTTCCCAGATTTGTACTGAAAAGCAATCACAAGAAAAATAGCTTGATAATTCGTATTTTTTTCATAAGCAATTGAGTTATGTATGTATTATTGTCTGATTTGAAAAGGCACATCAAAATCCCATTAGGCCAAGTAAAAACAAATACCAGTTGATCGTCCAGGTTTTTCCAAAAAGATGAGGATGAGGGCCTTTTTATTTTTTCATTTTGTATTTCTTTCAAAGGTGGCCGCCAAGCATTTTTATTCTAACTGGCCACCAATTCTTTGTTTACCACCAATTACTTTATGTCTAGTTACAAGTTCTTATAAGATTAGTAAGTTTATTAAGAAAACCACAGAAAAATTGTCTTTTTGAAGTCCAAAAAAAAGGTGCGACCTCAAAAAAAGTGAGGGAGGGGACGATCAACTGCTATTTTTTTGACAGTTACTAAGGAGCACAGAGCTTTTGATTGGAGCAGTCTTAAGGCCAAGTCATACTGCAGCGATAACGAAAACGATATCGATTACGACGCAAAGAGAACGCATTCTATTGGTTGAAATGCTCCACTCAGAATACGCCCACGCTCATTCAACCAATCATTCTCGTTGTCGTCTGTTTTCGAGGCCTGTGTGACCGGGCCTTTATTCCTACCTTGATAATTCTGCCACGTAGCAAGGTACGTTCCTAGAGGAGAGAAACATAGCTGAGCAATCTTGGCCAGTTGAAACTGATGGAGTAACTTATAATCTGACAATCGGATCACCTTCGTGCTGTAAAATAAAAAAAGTCATACCAATGCCGTTAATGTTGTGGGTTAGCTGTTTAATAATCGGCTGGATCAGCTAAAAAACTTAAAGGCAGTGGACACTATTGGTAATTACTCAAAATAATTGTTAGCATTAAAGTCACCTAGAAATATAATTTTTTCTTCTTCAAACAGTATTATGTTTCTGAAAGAAAAAAAAATGTAATTGTTTTTAACGATTTAAATGTAAAACAAAACAAAAAGAGTTGTGTGGGGGATGACTCCGCTTACCCCTTTTGTGACATCAATTGAGGAAGACTTTGCCTTGATCGAACATCGAACACACGTACGTGCAAGTACATTCAAGTCCTAGTCGTGAGTTTGTACGTTTCGAAAAAGTTTTTTTCTTGCATTTTGTATTTGCCTAACAGGAACAAAATTAGGTATTGTTTCAACTTGCAGGGCATGTTTTTAGCTTGCGCCAAGCGTCACTATCTTATGTTGGCACTGCATACGGTTCATCGCGCCTCGATTGACGTCACGAACAGCGCCCTCTCGGGTCGAGCTTATTTTCAAATTTGGAACCGTTAATTTAGAGCTGGATCCAAATTTGTAAATAACATGAAAACTAATTTTTCAAAACCTTAGTTAATTGTTTATTCATATTCCACTCATCAAAACACATACTTTAGTGACAAAATCTTTATTTTGACAAAATACCACTTCCAGGTGACTTTAACTTACTTGGTAACAAGCAATGGAGAGCTGTTGATAGTATAACACATTGTTAGAAACAGCTCCCTCTGAAATAATGTTTTTTGAGGAGGGATTAACTTTCCACTAAAATATTTGAATTTGATTTTGAGACCTCAGAATTAGATTTTGAGGTCCCAAAATCAAGCATCTGAAAGCTCACCACTGTGACAAGGGTGTTAATTCTTTCATTATTATCTCGCAACTTGACCAATTGAGTTCAAATTTGTTTGTTATTTTATGCATATGTTGAGATACACCAAGTGAGAAGACTGATCTTTGACAATTACCAATAGTGACCACTTTCATTAATCACCACTGTGCTGTAACAAGGAGACCTAATGGTCATACAGCTATGTTATTAATCTGATAGTTTACTTTCATTCATTTCATTTAAAGGCAGTGGACACTATTGGTAATTACTCAAAATAATTATCAGCATAAAACCTCACTTGCTAACGAGTAATGGGGAGAGGTTGATAGTATAAAACATTGTGAGAAACGGCTCCCTCTGAAGTGACGTAGTTTTCGAGAAAGAAGTAATTTTCCACGAATTTGATTTCGAGACCTCAAGTTTAGAATTTAAGGTCTCGAAATCAAGCATCTGAAAGCACACAACTTCGTGTGACAAGGGTGTTTTTTTCTTTCATAGTTATCTCGCAACTCTGACAACCAATCAAGCTCAAATTTTCACAGGTTTGTTATTTTATGCATATGTTGAGATACACCAAATTAGAAGGCTGGTCTTTGACAATTACCAATAGTGACCATTGTCTTTAATTTGTTAATTCTGGTTGTCAAACCAAGGATTCTCAGAAAAGCAAAATTTTTCACTAGACTAGCCAAGAACCCCCTGGAGAGAAAACAAGGATGGAAGTTTGTTTTAGATGTGCTGAGGAAAAACTCCAGCGAATCAGGTAGGGACTGAAACCCAATCCACTAAAGTGCCCCTGGCGGGGTTCGAACTTAGATCAAAATGTTGGAAGGCGAGGAAAGATACCACTCTTCCAACCTGACCACCCAAGGCAGAAGGAGTGGACGATGGCATGCATGTAATTCATTTGGTAATTTTGAAGTCTGCAAGTCAGCCAAGTAGATCAGTGTTGCAAATAAATGGGGAGATAGGGAAATCTTGTTTAACTAACTATTAAACCATTCAAAATCTTACCACTGTCCATTGCACCAAGCAAACATTGACCCATCTGAGCTGTAAGCCATAACTCTACAAGACGAACTGTCATCTCTGTGAAACAAAATAAAATAACAAATTCTTTCACAATCAAAATAAAAAAACCTACAGTCAAGCATATAATGGCATTGAAAACTGTTCAGAGCATTTTCACAAAGTTTTAAGTTTTCTGAAAAACACAACTTAATTTATAAAACAATTTACAATCCATCGTAAAATCTCTTACCTCTTAAACTGGACATTGTCTGTGTAGTCTGGAGGTCCATGTACCATCCACATTCCTTCTGAGCCACGAACTAAACACAACCACAGAAAAAAAGTAATAGTGAGAGGTTGATGGTATAAAACATTGCGCGAAACGGCTCCCTCTGAAGCGCCTTAGTTTTTGAGAAAGAAGTAATATTCCACGAATTTGATTTCGAGACCTCAGATTTAGAACTTGAGGTCTCGAAATCAACCATATAAACGCACACAACTCCGTGTGACACTGAGGGTGTTTTTTAAATTTCATTATTACTCGCAACTTCGATGACTGATTGAGTTTAAATTTTTTCAGGTTAGTTATTTTATGCATATGTTGAGATACACCAACTGTGAAGGCTAGTCTTTGCTAATTACCAATAGTGTCCACTGCCTTTAATTTGAATCCCCTATAATATCGACACATCATTTTGTTTTAAACAGACCATGACTAGCCAAATGAGGAGTTGTGCGATGAATTTGCACTAGTATGAGTATTTCTATATAAATAAAACAGTTCCAAACACACCGAGTCAACATCAAAGTTTTGTAAATAACCTTCTGGAGGATCCAGGGTTCATTTTCATTTATATATGTGTTTTGATAAGTGGAATGTGAATAAACAGTTAACTAAGGTTTTACAAAATCAGTTCTTATGTTATTTACAAATTTAAGAGTAGACCCCGACCCGAGAGGGCGCTGTTCGTGACATCAATCGAGGCAGACTTTGCCTGTAATGCGTAGAGTAAACACAATTGCAAAGTACATGTACGGACCAAGTCGTGAGTTTGTACGTTTTGTTTTTGTTTTTTTCCGGCAATGCCGACCAGGTGTATTGCTGCTGAATGCAGTAGAAAAACACTTTTTGAAATGTACCAACTCACGACCTGGACGTACATGTACTTTGCACGTGTGTTTACTATACGCATTGCAGGCAAAGTCTGCCTCAATTGACGTCACAAAAGGGGTAGGCGGAGTCAGCCCCCAAACAACTTTATATGTTTTTTAAACATATAAATCGTGACAAACAATTACTAAAAAAATTGTTTTTTATTGTTCGTAAGCCTATACTCTTATATTTGAAAGAAAAAAAATTCTATTTCCAGGTGACTTTAAGTAAAACTCTGAATTATCAGTCCTGTTATATCACTTTTAGAGAAACTTTAAATGTACGCATTCATTGATTAGGCCAAATAAACAAAAATACAAGTTGATCTTCCGGATTAAAAAAAAAATGGATGAGGGCCTTTCTATTTATTATTTTAAATAATCGGTCGATCGCGCAACATTCGGCAACGAACATGCGCGGTCAACCGGGAATGGCTCAGCGCGATTGGCCAATTGTGCAGGAATGGTTTTGCGCGATTGGCCGATTACGCAGGAATGGTTTTGCGCGGTCGACCGATTGTGCAGGAATGGTTTTGCGCGATCGGCCGATTGTGCAGGAATTGTTTGGCACGATCGGCTGATTGTGCAGGAATGGTTTACCTGTTTTAGGTCGATTGCGCATTCCTGTACAATGGCCAAAGCCATTCCAGCAGCACGATCAATAGATCTTGCACGATACGTCGATCGCGCAAAACCATTCCTGCACAATCAGTCGATCGCGCAACTCCATTCCTGCACGATCGGTCGATCGCGCAAAACTTTTCCTACACGCAAAGATGTTCATTGCGCGATCACCGATTGTTGCGCGAGCGACCGATTGATGCGCGACCAATAGACCCTTGAAAAGTGCTGCGCGATCGACCGATCACTCAGATTGACCGATCGCGCCCAACAGTAACAATCATGTACTGGGTCTAGGACAAAATTGTAGTAACCGATCTCTGCTGTCTGCGATTATTCTCTGTCTGTATCAGACAGTCAGAGGAGGAGAGGCTCTGAACACGGCTAGGCAGTGTCAAGTGTATGCATAGATTTTGTGAACCCTTCTTCTGCAGGGTTGCCACAATAATGCATTGCAATGAGAAAGGGGTGGGCAAAGCATGCAGTGCAGAAGAATTGACAAATGTAAAAGCTGTCTGTCAAAAAGTGTCATGAAATTGAAAAAGGAAAAAATAACTAGCCTAGGCCTACTATTTACTATTCTTTTCTTTTTTTAACTTTTATGCAGAACCACACCAGGCACAAACAGTGCTTTTCATCAGTTTATCAATAATACATTTTCTTGTTTTACAAAAGCTACCTCCGTGCCAATATTATAATTAATGTTTATAATTAAAAATACACACGTGTGACTTGATGCCTGGGCGCCGCCATCTTGCCAAATGATCATTCATGTGCGCGCGCACTCGTCTTCAGAGCTCTCTCTGATGATGTGACGTATGCGAAGTATTACGACATCACGCGCTTGCGTGCTCGTCGCATGCATGCGCGTGCGTAGGAGCAGGGGGGGGGGGGGGTCGGGACTTTTTCTTCTTCTGTACACATCATCACCCTTGAGAAAGGATGGTACATCTAAAATGCCACTGATAGAAAAGCACGAGTACGACAGTAGCAGTACTAGACATACAGAAAAAGAAAACAAAATCGCTCGGGTGGGAGGGGGGGGGGGGGGGGGGGGCACTTCATTGCGCTTGTGAAGTCCTACCAGCGCCCTGCAACGTGACGGGACATGTTTGTTTACAATACAATCTATGGATTGTGTTTGTTGTGTTGTGTGTGTGATGGTGAGGCTTGAAGCCCCTCCCCCTATTTACTGAATGTACTTCCCTCTCCATGCTGAAGCGTTATAGTATCTTTGGTAAAGTGCAAATTTTTAAGCACTCTGAGGAAAATTTTTAAAAGCAAATAACTTATTTTAAATATTTATATTTTGCTTACTCGCCCCGAGCATGGAGGAGTTTCTTCCTCCATGCCCCGAGCAAGTTTTTGTTGAGGCAAGAGGAAACAAAAATCAGATTCGATGAATATGCATGATAAACTAATGTAGGTCAAAAGTCGCGCGCGCAGTGTTGTCGAGATTTTTTGGGGTGAACGTTAAAAATGGCGTCTAGTTGCAAGGGTGTCGAAAAAAACCTCGAAGGGGAACTGCAGTCGCAGTCACATTCCAACTTTTCAGATCTTCGACTGTCCGACTGCAAATGTCCGATTTGCATGAGCATCCTTATTGAGCCTGTTCGAATGCCTTGCAATCATGAACTATGCATGCCGTGTTTTCGTCAGAATGTCGAGGAAGCAAACTTTACTTGTCCGATGTGTCGTCTGCGGATAAGTAACTGGGCCAGGCGTTGTGTCAGAGAAAACAAACTTGTTGATGAACGAAGGTGGAGGCAAATAAGGGAGGCGTTCCCCGCCCAGTGTCAGCGGAGATTGGCAGGGGAGGACGAAGAAGAAGAAGAGGAAGAAGTGTTGGGTAACTTTTATCAAGCTGTATTTTATTGTTGTGTTTTATTCAATGATAAACTTACCACCCTCGACAAAGTTATTTGGCCCAGCCAGCTGGGCCACCAGAAAAAAGAGTGGCATAAAAAATAGAATAAAGACTTAGGGTTAGGCAAACTTCAATGTGTTGAGCAGACCATGGAGTTCCTTCATGAGCAGACAGGCTTTTATTCAACTGCTCTTGCTCATAATATCCCAGAGACCTTCAAGCTAACTTATTGGATGGATAACAACCATCGGTAGAGAATCAAGGGTTTTAACTTTTGGTTATCACAAGAACTACAACATAACATGTACCATGTCATGTGTACACTAGCACTATACATGCTAGGTAGTAGTATTATCCTGGTGTCATGTGTTTTCAGTAGGATAACAGAAAAATTGTTCACAATCAAAAACTGAAAGTTTTTTTTTCAAATCATCTATCCAATTTTTTAACAATAACACTTACACTTCATGGTGTGTTAAAAAATTTAAATTTTTGGTTTTACGTTGCGAGAGACAGTCCGCCATTAACGGTGCTTATGCATGCACGACATTGGAGCAACATCTAATGTTTTCACACCTTTCATTGGTTGGTATTTTATTGAATATTCAGAAGCTAGTATGGCGTGCAAAATAACTTTAAAATATTATTCAATTACCACTTAACAAATCTAATGACATTTTTGTCCTAAGGCATTATGGCTACTATATCGTAGCGTCATACATTATCGACCCTCATATGTTTTTGGTCCCCAACTTTGATTCCCGTTTACCGCGAAATTGTGCAAGCTGCACCGGTGACAGAAGCTATGCAGTTTACTCACGGTCTTTATTTTCATCAGGCTTAATCATGCTGAGAATAAAGTTTCCTGTCGTTGGTTATGCTCAAACATTTATAAAATGATTGATTTTTGGTACTAATCACTAGTGCATTATTATTCCAACATTCAAATGAGTCAAAGAAACATCATCCAACCTCGAAAGTTCAAAACAAAATTACTTTCTGCTAGATTGAGTTTCATTCTGCTTTAGTCACTAGATGATCACGTGAAGTGGTAGAAGGCGTACTAGTAGAAGGCTGCATACTGAAACAATTATCGATGAACAATTACAAACAATGTTTATAGTATGATGATGCTGCACAGTGCAGTGGCCTATATTTGTAACATTGAAAAACATTGTACAAAGTTGAGGCTGGCCATTTTTGGCATCGATGAACAAGGAGTTTGCATTAATGATTAACATGATTAAGTCCACATTAACGCAAAACTGGTTATATATCCAACTTGTAGTGTTTTCAGACCAGGCCAGGGTCTAGCACAGAACAAAATACATCAGAATCTATATTTATCATTTACTTGTTTTCCCCCCAGATATTATACCAGGAAAAAGGATTTGTGAACCAGGAGCAATAAAGCAAGAGTACAAAGAAGCTGTTGAGAAGGTATGCATGCGTATTGACAAAGCAACATCAAAACAACTTTTACTGAGAGTATTTCTACCTCCATGGTATTCTTGTCTGCATTCTTGTAGGGATCACGTGACTATCAATGCTAAATTTGTACAAAGAAAGATTGATCTTCAAACAGTACCAAAGTGTTTGCTACTGTACAAGACACTATGGTAACAGTGAGAAGTCATCTTCAGGTGAAACTTAAGTGTTTCCTGAAATCAAGCCAGGCTTACTAAGCCTTACATTAGTGTTTCGTCAAACAAGGCCTTCATGGCTTGGACAGCTTTGTAGAGCTGCCATCTGAAACGATTGAAGGTTGGAAAAGGCCCTTATGGCTGCGCCACTGCACTCGACTGTTCCAGTCACTCCACTGTTCCAGTCACTCCAATGTTCAAGTCACTCTGCTGTCCAAGCCACGAAAGGCCTTGACGAAAAGCTAGGGTTACATGGAGCCTATAGATTAGCTGTCTTTTATGCTGGGCCCAATTTCATAGTGCTGCTTAGCACAAAAAATTGCTTAGCATGAAATTTCTCCCTTGATAAAAACAGGAATGCCAACAGCTGAATACCAATAAGAAGCAACATACAACAAATAGAAATTTGGTTGGCAATCCTGTTTTTATCATGGAAGAAATTTCATGCTAAGCAGCTCTATGAAATTGGGCCCAGGTGTGGAAGGAGAGTCTTCTGTATAATTATTTATATCCTACAAGTGATAAATCACAAGAAAAACTTATTTAGGTTTCAACAACTTCTGTACTTGTATATAACTGCATTTATTACTAAAAACCTACTCGGATGTAGTCAGACTATGGCATTTGTGACAACTTATGTTAAATGATTTTGGATTGAACAAAGAAAAATTGACTAGAGCGGGATTTGAACCAACAACCTCCGGTTTAACGTGCCGGCGCTCTACCAACTGAGCTATCTAGCCCTATGTTGGTGGTCTCCCAATTTTTTCAATATCTTTGTTCGAGGGGTGCCTGTCAGAAGCCATTCAACCGCAAACTGCCGTGTAGCCAGGGATCACACCCGGGTAACGATACAACCTGGGAAGCGGCAGACAGGGGATCACCTTAAGGGGATGCGACTTTTTATATCAGATATCAAATATTATAAACCACAAGGGAAACTGACTGGGTACATGACTTATGTTAAAATGAAAACTAATTTAAAAAGTAACAATAATCATTATTTTAATGTGGCTGCCATTCATATCATTTGGGCTTTTATAATTCAAACTTTGGGAGGTAGTGCTTTTTTATAAAGATATAACTTTATGTTAAAGGCACTCTTTTATTGGTCATTGTCAAAGACCAGTCTTCTCACTTGGTGTATCTCAGCATATGCATAAAATAACTGTAGAGACACGAGAAGGAGCTCCGGTCCTCTAATGAATAAAGGACGAGCACTCAATCCTGTCTACGACGCCATTTGTAGAAACGTAGACAGTACAAAAATATCAACAGTATAAATAGGCCTTAAAAGTACAATGGCGAAAACTCAATACTGTTTACGACACCATTTGTAGAGACACGGGAAGGAGCTCAGGTCCTCTAATGAATAAAGGACGAGCATTCGCCAAAATACAGTCAATGATAAATAAATGCCAGTCAATGACAGCTAAAATATATCAAATAAACTTCTCGTGTATAGGTTTAATGGTAACTCATAGCAAACAACACAAAAAGTTGCAACACTACAGTATATACATAATACATACATGTCATTACACAGTGCACAGTAAAAGTTCACAAAAAGGTCAAACATGTGGCTTCCATGCTACACACACGGACGGACCCACTGCACACGATCTATAAATAATCCGATCCAAACAAGACCCTAAAAATCCCAGTATATTCAGGTATAAATGAGAGCCAAAACACAAAATAATACTCACAGATATCTCTATAAACATATCCCTCCCAGATAAATGGGTTTTTGGAGCATGGCCAGAGCCATGCTCCCTATAAAAATAGAGAGAAATTCAGACCAATTAAAATGTGCTCTTCCAAGAACGAAGCTATTGAAAAAGAGAGTGAATGTCATGTGACATCACCAAAAATAAACTTTTTAGAAGTTCAACAATGAGGGCGCACTTGGCGGATCATCACATAACAAACCTGTGAAAATTTGAGCTCAATTGGACTTCGAAGTTGCGAGAGAATAATAGAAGAAAAAATACCCTTGTCACACGAAGTTGTGTGCTTTCAGATGTTTGAAATCAAGTTCAAATATTTTAGGGGAAAATTACTTCTTTCTCGAAATCGACGTTGATTCATAGGGAGCCGTTTCTCACAATGTTTTATACTATCAACGGCTCTCCAGTGCTCGTTACCAAGTAAGTTTTTTATGCAAACAATTATTTTGAGTAAAGACCAATAGTGTCCAGTGCCTTTAAATGAAGGAAAGAGAAATTGCCAGAATATTGTTTAATAATAATACGTTGTTTACTCTCGCTCCTGTAGCTGAAATGTGAGCGCCAGCAGATGGCGGAGATTGAGGTACAGAAGAGTGAAGAATACATTGCCTGGTTACAGAGGGAAGAAGTGCGACTGTATGAAGAGCAACAGAATAAGTTGGCGCAGCAGCAGCAACTTGACGAGGAACTTGCTCGGAAGATGTCCACAGGAGTGGCAAGCCCAATAGAGGTTTGGCTTGATCTCATTGTTAGGAAGCTTTCGATTTGGGACGGTAGGGCAGGATGGAAAGTAATGGAACGTGGCAGTCCGGGAGCGTTATGTTTACATCAGACCTCCCAACATGCCAACATGTTTGATCAATTTTTGCTTACTTTTAAAAATTGTTTACCCAGTTTAGGCTTTCACAAGTGTATTCTTAATATTGCTGACGTTTGATAAAGCCTTTGATATAGGCATTGCAAGTCTCACACCAAGATTGATCCCGGACATGTACGATCCAAAGTGTAAGAAGAAAAACCCCAGTAAATTGCACTACATGTAAGTATATCTTTCCTGATGAAATTCTTTGATTGTTTTTTTTTTTTTAATTGTAGGAGATTCGTACCCGCACACTGCAAGAGCAAACATTAAAGGACGAAGAGTATGCAAGGAAGCTACAAAAGGAAGCCTTAAAGGTATATTCTAAAATTAGATAGTTCCCACATGATTCAAATCAGCCATCTTTACGGGCAATTTTGAACACACAGCCATGCGTTTTGCAGATTTTGCCGAAAAAGGGTACAAGGCTATATAAAAGTGTACAAGGCTGTATAATAGCCTTGTGAACTTTGCAGATTTTGCCGAAAAAGTGTACAAGGCTTTATATAGCCTTGTGAACTTTGCAGATTTTGCCGAAAAAGGGTACAAGGCTACAAGGCCTTGTGAACTTAGCAGATTTTGCCGAAAAAGGGTACAAGCCTTGTGAACTTTGCCAATTTTGCAGATTTTGCCGAAAAAGCGTACAAGGCAGATTTGTGTGAACTTTGCAGATTTTGCCGAAAAAGTGTACAAGGCTATATATAGCCTTGTGAACTTAGCAGATTTTGCCGAAAAAGGGTACAAGGCTACAAGGCCTTGTGAACTTTGCAGATTTTGCCGAAAAAGGGTAGAAGGCTATATATAGCCTTGTGAACTTAGCAGATTTTGCCGAAAAAGGGTACAAGGCCGTTGAACTTTGCCAATTTTGAAGAAAAGGTGTACAAGGCCTTGTGAACTTTGCCAATTTTGCTGAAAAAGGGTACAAGGCGAGAATGGCGAGCAACACGCGCACATTTTACAAAACTTGTTGCCTGGTTATTAAACAGCAAGGATGCGCTAATAAACTGAGCGCTTGACGCGCCTGCAAGCCAGAATGCAACTTGCCCGTAAAACATGGCGTCTATTGCAACTCATCTATACATAAAACTATCTTGATCTGAGTTGCTGCTTTCTCACAGAATATAACTTATTCTTTTCAAATGCTTTTTTTAAAAACATTTCTTGAACTTGATTAAAATAGCAATCAAAATAATGAATAGTTCTGTATGGAGCTGAATCCAGATTTGGACATTTACAAATGTATAAATATTTGTATTTTATTGGCAGATTTCTGAGGCAGTGTCTTCTCCAAATACCACCACCATTATCTCCAAGAAATTTTCTCGTAACTCATCAAGTAATGGCAATACCAGTACCTCCTCTTCCATCAAGTGCCTTCGAATTGATAAGTTCCTCTCTCCATGCGCTAAGCAAGCATCCCCTCAGATACAACATACTTCCAAAGCATCTTCATCAAAATCTTTGAACAATAATTCTTCCCCAGATTTGAGCATGTTGTCATCCTCAAGTCACAGGGCGTCTAGTAGTTCATCTGTTTCAAGCATTAGTTTAGATTTTGATAAACCGTCTACATCTAAAGGAGTTACTAAGGAACCTGTGTTGTTTGGCGACCCGCCATGGGGTGATAGGAGCTCAAGTGAATGTGTTCTTGAAATTGTTGCGGATCCAACGAGCCCCACTGTCTCTTACCCAAGCCCAAGTATTGATGAAAGCCTCAAGAGTTTGAAAGATTGTTTGCTTAATCCAGAATATGTCTTAGATACCCAGGGGATTCAGAAAGACGAGAGGGATAATAAGAAAGAGAGTGCCTTTGAAAGTGTTAAGATTAAATCCATGGAAGCAGAAGGCGATGATTCTAAGACCTTGAGGAAGCGATCAGACAGTATGACCAGCACAGACAGCATCTCCCCAGAACTCAACCACTTTAGGCCCATTGAAATCTCACCACGGACATCACACCGTAGACTTGCGAATGGGCGACGGGAGTCACCAAAAGTTGTACATACCACTCCTCGGAATCTAACCAATCTATCTCAAGATGAGCCAATCGGAGACACAAGCTTACCTCCTCTAGTCAAGGCAAAGTTTGACAGTCTACTCAAGGAGAAGAAGAAGAAGTTAGGAGATTCTTCCAAGAGCACCATGACCGGTAAAGGTTTCCAAGGAAGAACTAGCATGTTAATGAGGCAGGAACTTAACAGACGCCTCCATCACAAACCATCGGGAAACAGGCATACATTACTGAATTCAGCAACCCAGAGGCAACTCACTAAACCAGAAAAGTCTCCTCTTGCAGAAGGCCGAGTTGGAGGGAAGACAAGTAACAAACACGAATCCAAACAGAAGGTTTCTCTTACAAGAAAAAACTATTTCCATAAAGGTTCAAGAAATAACTTAAAAGAAGCAGATAGAGATTCTGATGATGTGATAATGACAGACTTGGATGAAGAGAGCCAGAAAATAAGTGCCACAGAAAACAACTTAAATATAGAAGCAGTGAATGTGAGGAAAAGGGAAAGTCCAGTTCAGCTTGAAATTCCAGTGCAACGATTGGAAATGAGTTCCAGGGAGAAACGAAAGAGTTGTAGCCCTCAACTGCAAAGAAAGAAACTAAGACTTGAAGATGATAGTTCTCTTAAGAATCTGAATGAAACCAAGGGTGGCAGTGGAGACTCTGAGAATACTTCTGATCCAAAGAAAAGTCCTGGAAAGGTTTATCAAATGAAGATGAACCAGCCGAAGCCAAAACAATCCACCATTAAGAAGTTATTCAGCAGTAAGGACGTGGAACCAGAACAAAATCATTCAGTTTCCCCAAAGAGATGGAAAGTGCCGTCTAGAAGCAGTCAGAGTCCACCCTTGCCCTCCCTGGTGCCAAGCCCTCATCACAATAAACTCAAAACAAACACGAAGGAAACATCAACATCCGACAAAAGTCACTCAGAAAACTGCCAAGAAAATATCGCCAGGTTCGAAAGAGACAGACACAAAGTTGGTATCCTAACCCCCGACAAAGGCATCTTGATGGACGCTAAACAAGATTCCAATCAGGAGAAGAATGGCCACTTGGTGAAATCAGTTGCTCCCATCGACTCCGAAGGAAAAAACACTAATTCCCCAGAGGCATTCAAGACGAACTCAAAGTATTCAACCACAAAATCTAAATCCAAACTGAAAGATCCTCCCTCGCCTCAAGGCAATGATCGGCAGAAAACTTCAAGTCCGAAGGTCCTTCAGAAGACGCCATCCAAGACGCGTCGAAACACTATCTGGAAGTACATGGAGTTAGTCAGTGAGGAAGAGAGAAGAATACAACAGGAAGAGGAAGATCGAAAGCTTGCGTTGAAACTCCAGGAGGAATTTGACAAACAAGAAAGACGACAGATGTCCATGGTGGATAGATCACAGGGTGCAGAATCTGCGTACGAGCTGAGGGACAGGCGCACGGCTTCAGCAAAGAAAGTAACGGTAGATGTAGATAGTGACGACGATATATTTGATTGATGTTGATGATAAGAGTCTCAGGTCTTATTCTTTAGGAGACAAGGAAATCGTGCTCTTGAAAGTCACAGTTACAGGTATCTGAGATTTAAAGGCACTGGATACAATTTAGTCAAAATCATTGTTAGCATACAAACCTACTTAGTAATGAGCAATGGAGAGCTGTTAATAGTATAAAACATTGTGAGAAACGGCTCCCTCTGAAGTAATGTGGTTATTGAGAAAGACGTAATTTCTCACTCAAATATCAAAAGACTTCAAATATTAAAAGACTTCAGGTATCTGAAAGCACATAAATTTGGGCAACAAGGGTGTTTTTTCTTTTATTATTCTCTTTTTTGATGACCATTTGAGTAAAAATGTTTACAGAATTGTTATTTTATGCATATGTTGAGATACAACAGTGGGAATACTTATTTGACAATTACCAAACGTGTCCAGTGCTTTTAAGTTTCTGTTACAGTATTACAGGAGCCACACAAAGGGAATTGAAGCCGCTGGTTCTATAAAGTTCAAAGCCTGAAATATTTCCTCTTCAATACAATCACAGTCCCAAATTGTGAAGGTTTTGTATCAAACAGTGCAACAATGGACTTTCATTATACAACACATATTGTTATACCTGAGCAACAAACTGTGAAGTTTGATTGGTCGAGAACCAATCACGTGCCGTGCAACAAGTACGCATGTACCACGGCTGCACAGTGCGGCGGGTAACATGAGTGATGCTATGTGTACATGTACATTACCTTGATCGTTCCCACTGTTGGTCGATTTCCAGAGCTTAGTATGAAACGACCGCGGGTTGGAGGGAACAGTGAAGAATGGTTTATTGTTTAAACAACTGTATTACTGTTAGTCTGCTTATTCAACTTTGCATACTCTGCGTAATTAATGTTTGAAGATGACAACAGAACTTTGAGAAGAGGAATAATCATGTTACCAAGGTATAACGAAACAATTGTTGCACGCTGTAATTTGGGGTCCATGGGTTTTGTACACGCTTGGGGGGAAGATGGCACCCTCCAGTTTGACTCGGGTGCCATTTCCCCCTCGGGTCAATAACGCCATGGACCCCGCCACAGCCTGCAACAATTGTATATTACTATACCTCATACATATTCATGACCGAGAGTCGAGTTCTTACTGGTCCATTTATCATCATGTTCCAGGTGCTATCTTTGCTATTTACCAAGCGTGCACACAATTATTCACGCATATGGTAAACGACATGAGAAGTAGACTAACACGTGGGTAGCCCGAGTGTTGTTCTACTTGTCATGCGCATTTTTCATCACTTTACAGTTTGTGTTTGCCGTGTGTTGCACACACACAAGAACATGGCTCTAGCAGCTTCAAACACATTCTGAGGAAACGTCTCATGGTGCATTTTATTTCACAGTCACATTTCCCTTTGCTCAAAATGATACTGAATATTTATGAAGTATAGTAAAACAAACATAACATGGTTTATTATGGGTGAACAGTCGATATGAGCTTCCACTACCTCGAGGAACTAATATCGACTATTCGCCCTCAAACTTATTTGCCCTCAAACCAATTTATATTTGTATATGAGTTGGTCATTGTAAAAAGTATCGCCAATAGACCCAATTCACAATGTGCATTGCACATACCAAACCTCTCCTGACTGCCATTTTGTGTGTCAAAATGTGCACAAAATGATGGTACACTTGTTTACGCACCTCCAAACAATGCGCCTTTTTTGGGGAGTCCATTCCTTTTGTGCAGGTTTTGACCCACAAAAGGGTGGACATGAGATTCGTGTGTATGTGCGCTAAGCGTTATGACTAGGGTCTAATCACCTGGGCCCAATTTCATAGCGCTGCTTAGCGGCTGCTTACTGTGCAATTTCTATTTCATGGCGCTGCTAACTGTAGGCACACGAAAAGGCATGCTAACCTTCCGGTGCTTACCACACGAAAATAAATGATGTCACAATGCAAATCCACGGTAAACGCGCAATATGGCCGCCCAATTTTTCTGCTAACCTGTGAAATACGATAAGGCTTAAGCAAATTTTTCTGCTACAGTAAGCACGCAAATTTGCTTACCGTTAAGCAGTGCTATGAAATTGGGCCCTGCTAAGCACAAAAGTTTGCTTAGCATGGAATTTTCTACCTCGATAAAAACAGGATTACTGACCAAATTTCCACATGATTTTCGGGATGAGCAAACAACAGCTGACAAGCAATACGCAACAAATGGGAATTTGGTTGGTAATCCTGTTTTTATCAAGGAAGACATTTCATGCTAAGCAAATTTTCGTGCTTAGCAGCTCTATGAAATTGGGCCCCGTTCATCCACATACTCTTCTTTCAACATGAGTGACAAGTAGGGGATTTTGAACAGTCAGAAGAGTTAAGAGAAAGGTATGGTGGCACTCATTTTGGAAAACAGTGTGCTTTATGTACTGGGCAGTTATTAAACAACTGTTGGTTCAGAATGCACGAACAAAGAGAGTTTCAAGAAGATGTGTGTCACTTAAATGCCAAGTGAATATTTTTTTTAGGTATACATACAAAGTTCTCTGTGTTTTGTTGTTGTAAATTCTACTTCATGGCTGCATTAACACATGGCAGACATCGGTTTGTTAACTTTTAAATAGTATATTTTTAATGTACGTATAATTTTAAATGACTGTCAATACATTGTAAATTGTTTTTTTCAAAGCTATTTTTGTTAATTTATTATTATTATACACTTTTTTTTTTGGGGGGGGGGTCTGAATTTTGTTTTGCTTTTTTTTTGTGCATTTTTTTTTATGTGAATTGCCAAATAAAAATAATAATAAAAATAATTTATAACATTTCATACAAAGAAGGGTTTTGCAGAATTGATTGTAGATTTTATCAACTGTACATACTGCTAGAGGATTTATTTTATTTCTTGTTAAACGAGATAATACAATATAAATGGGCCTGAACTACATAATCAAGGTTAATATAGGGAGGGAATCTCTCTGAAATGTTTGTATTCATTTGAAACACTCCCATCTTTGTTAAAACTCAAATGCATTTTTTTATGTATTTTTTAATCTAAGATGTTTTTGAATTTGTTTAACAAATCTACAGCACAATTCAAAAGACAATTCTCTGCAGTGACTTTCAGAATGCCATTTAAAGACACTGGACACTATTGGTAATATTGTCAAAGATCAGTCTTCTCACTTCGTGTGTCTCAACATAGGCCTATGCATAAAATAACAAACCTGTGAAAATTTGAGCTCAATTGGTCGTCGAAGTTGCGAGATAATAATGAAAGAAAAAACGCCCTTTTCACACGAAGTTGTGTGCTTTCAGATGCTTGATTTCGAGACCTCAAATTCTAAATCTGAGGTCTCGAAATCAAATTAGTGTAAAATTCCTTCTTTCTCAAAAACTACGTTACTTCAGAGGGAGACGTTTCTCACAATGTTTTATGCTATCAAAAGCTCCCCATTACTCGTTACCAAGTAAGGTTTTATGCTAAAATTATTTTGAGTGATTACCAAGATAGTGTCCACTGCCTTTAACAATATAATTGCCTTTGATCAATATGTATGCTGACAAATTTTAACATCTAGCTCAAAGTTGTTGATCACTTGTGCACAAACACAGCATGCACGGCTTGTATGCCATTTATATTTATATCTGCAAGAATGAAAAAAGAAAACAAGTTGAACATGCGCAGTAACTGAACGATGGCTACAGTGTATTCAGTTCAATAATTTTGGTCTGAATCTTGTTTGACACAAATTGAAATATTTACAAGATTGTTAATAGTTTGTAAAAGCTTGTTCATATTTTATATTTTGTGGAGAAGTATGGAGTTTCACATAACTTCACTATATTAAATAAATATTCTCAGTATTTGAAGGAGTTTGGGCATTGCTGGTATTTCAAGATGCACTTTTGATAGACTATGCAACATTACTTTGTAGAAACTTGTTTAACAAGACCTTTTGGAAAATGACTGGATTTGGCTTTGGATTCGGTTCAGGCCAGCTTGGCCCCGTGGTTGTGTTTGAAAATTGCCCTTGCTTTGCGTATACGCGCCCAGGGTTTCAGACGAGAAGATGGAGCCTGAAGCCTAATCCAAAGCCAAAGCCAAAGCCATGGTTGCGAAAAATGCTACAGAAAGGGCACAAAAATGCACAAACAACTGTTACAGGCACCCAGTTCAAACACTACATGATATTGATTGCAACTGGTTCTCATAGCAGATCAAATTACTTCAATTATGATTGGTTAGGAGCTGTATGAACATACATTGTTTTGTGTTTGATGTTTGCTTTTATTTCAATTAGTTTGAAATTATGTAGAACATAATATTCCATATTATGATCCACCAAAAGTGCCTTTAAAGTTAACACTTTCTAACAAAAGTATAAAGGTTACATGTACTTCCATGGTTTATTTTGTATAGATTCTTAATGCATGTACTGTGTACATTAACTGATGACATGGCTTTATTAACAGACTTGTGTATTAAGTGTGGAAAAGCAATGTGAGATTTTAGGATAGATTTGGTCAGTTTAAACAGTGGAGTATTCATATAATGGCACTTTATAAAGTTGTTAACTAAATGATTATATGGCTTTTACCTTGACGGTCAAAAACAAGGAGGTAAAACTCTTTATCACATGAAGTTCTTTAAAGACACTGGACACCTCTGGTAATTGTCAAAGACCAGTCTTCTCACTTGGTGTACATGTATCTCAACATACATATGAATAAAATAACAAGCCTGTGAAAATTTGATCTCAATTGGTCGTCGAAGTTGACACCCTTGTCACACAAAGTTGTGTGCTTTCAGATGCTTGATTTCAGGACCTTAAAATCTAATTCTGAGGTCTCGAAATCAAAGTCATGGAAAATTACCTCTTTCTTGAAAACTACGTTACTTCAGAGGGAGCCGTTTCTCACAATATTTTAAACTATCAACAACTCCCTATTATTCGTTACCAAGTAAGTTTTTATGCTAACATTTAGTTTGAGTAATTACCAATAGTGTCCAGTGCCTTTAATGTCATGGATTAGGAAGGAGTAAGTTGTTTCCATTAGAACTCTTAATGTTTTGTTCACATTTTTAAGAGAGTGCATAATTAATAGAGACAAGTAATTGACTGACAATGAAAACAGTTTTAAATGGAAATTAACTGGAAACTAAACGGGGGTGGGGCCATGAAAGAAGAGCTACTTGAATTTAATTTTTAATTCAAAATAACATCTTGTAAATTTACTTCTTTATAGTTTTGTGTTTGAATTGATTTAAATTTTCTCCATTTTTGTAAAACTGTAAATACAAATTTACATTTATCCGATCAATATTATTTAAAAAGGCGTATAAATTTAACAAATTTTTACATTAAGATTGTAGCCCAGTAACGATTCTGTACATAAAACGAATTGCTCTTAATTAAAGACGTTTTTTTTAATAGTGGAAATGGAGATATGTATTTTGCTATTTGTAATTTCTATATTAGATAAGAAAATAGTAGGTGTTACTTCAAAACAAATAATCAACACTATTTTTTCAAGACTAAATGTTTCAACGAAATTAATGATGCTTAAATGCAGTGGACACTGTTGGTAATTACTCAAAATAATGATTAGCATAAAACCTTTCTTGGTGACGAGTAATGGGGAGAGGTTGGTGGTATAAAACATTGTGAGAAACGGCTCCCTCTGAAGTGCTATAGTTTTGGAGAAAGAAGTAATTTTCCACGAATTTGATTTCGAGACCTCAAGTTTAGAACTTGAGGTCTCGAAATCAACAATCTAAACGCACACAACTTCGTGTGACAAGGGCGTTTTCTTCTTTCATTATTATCTCGCAAATTTGATGACCGATTGAGCTCAAATTTTCACAGGTTTGTTATTTTATGCATATGTTGAGATACACCAACTGTGAAGGCTAGTCTTTGACAATTACCAATAGTGTCCACTGAATGTACGTATATGGAAATTTGAAATCATTTTCTGTTTCATACATAATATAAATAATTGTGCTGGTATTTTGAGTACATGTAGATACATTTTACCTAAACAACTATTAGTTGTGTTATACCTCGATAACAAATTGTGAAGTTTGATTGGACAAGAACAAATCACGGGACGTTCAACAAAAACGCATGTAACACGGCTGCACAGCACGGTGGGTAACATGAGTGATGTTAACTGGTGTACATTACCTTGATCGTTCCCACCGTTGGTCGATTTCCAGCGCTTAGTCCAAAACATCCGCGAGTTCGAGGGAACAGTGAAGAATTGTTTCTTATTTGACCAACTCAACTGTTCGTCTGCTTACTAAGCTATGCATACTCCGTTGTTAACATTTTTGAAGATGACGACAGAACTTATTGAAGAGTAATAATCATGTTACCAAGGTATAACAAAACAATTGTTGCATGCTGTGATTTGGGGTCCATGGGTTTTGTGCACCCTCGGGAGAAAATGGCACCCTCGGCGAACCCCTCGGGTGTACAAAATGGCACCCTCGGCGAACCCCTCGGCTATACAAAACGGCACCCTCTGCGAACCCCTCTGGTGTACAAAACGCCATGGACCCTGTCACAACTTGAAACAATTGTACAATGTATGTACAACGTACAACTACAAGATAAAGTTGCTTAGCTGAAGCAGGGTCCCAATCAAAAAGTTGTAGCATGGACAAGTTTTCAAATCCAGTTACCGGTACAAGTTTGTAAATCAAGCACTAAATACACACACTAAACTAGAGTCTTCCACATTAACTTTTTGCAACCTTTTTCAAATTAAGGAGTAAATACTGCCCTCACAGAACACTTTTTTAAAATAAATAAATGAATCGGACCAAATAAGAATACAAATGTGAATCATACAAGTATTGAATTCCTTTTATTCATACAATAAAAATAATAAATTCCACTTGGTAAAATGTGGATTGTTTCTACTTTACTAGGCTGCCGCACAAAGAAACTTATTTACTTTGAGATAATATAAATTCCACTTGGTAAAATGTGGATTGTTTCTACTTTACTAGGCTGCCGCACAAAGAAACTTATTTACTTTGAGATAATATAAATTCCACTTGGTAAAATGTGGATTGTTTCTACTTTACTAGGCTGCCGCACAAAGAAACTTTACTTTGAGATAATATAATTTTGCATACATTAATAGTATACTAGCCTCAAATTGGTAACGTTGAGTCTTATTGAGGAGGTTTCGCATGCGAATGGAAACGTATACGTTCAGCTATCTGTAACCTACTTGCAAGTAGCAAGCGGGATATCAGTGTTGTCTGTGTGTATAATGGATAGCGAATAGCGTATGTTGTCATAATGATGGCGTATCCGTCGCACTAACCGTATCAATTCGCATGCGAAACCTCCCAATTAACGACAATAACATAGCTCATTGGGCATGACACGCAGCATTTGTTACAACGATAGCATAATGTACAAGTTGATCATAGTGTGACTTAAAGGAACACGTTGCCTTGGAACAAGTTAGTCTTTGAAAAGCGTTTGTGACCGTTTGTTATGAAATGCATATGATTAGAAAGATATTTTAAAAGTAGAAGATAATGATCCACACAATTATCACTTGAAATTGCGTGGTTTTCCTTTTACCTCGTTGACTAACACGGTCGCACATTTATGGGAGTCAAATTCGGCCATTTATGGGAGTAAAATTTTTGACTCCCATAAATGGCTGACCGTGTTAGTTCGCAAAGTAAAAGGAAAACCACACAATTTCGAGGCATATTTGTGTGGATCATTGTATTCTACTTTTAAATCACCTTTCTAACCATATGCACATATGCATTTTATAACAAACGGTTACAAACGCTTTTAAAAGACCAACTTGACTGTTCCAAGGCAACGTGTTGCTTTAAAGTGTCGCAAGTTTGGGATAAATACCTTGCTGTGTTAAAGTTACAAGTGCCAAATCATCCTGTGAAATATTACAATCAAAATAAAACTTAGTATCTAACTTTTAGTTTTTAAAGGAAGTGACCATTGTGATCTCCAAAAAATCAACCCTTTAGTTATACATGTGTAGTCCATTACATGGTCAAATATAACCAATGTGATTTACCAAATGTTACCAAAACGTAAAAGCACTGGACACTATTGGTAATAACTCAAAATAAGTGTTAGCATACAAACTTACTTGTTGGAGAGCTGTTGACAGTATACATAAGAAATGGCTCCCTCTGAAGTAACATAGTTTTTGAGAAAGAAGTAATTTCTCACTAAAATATTGAAACTGAAACAGATTATACTTGGCAATCGTCTAATTGTTCATACCTAGCATGTTGATACTTAGTGGTATTACTAAAGCTCGTGGTTAAACTCACTGAGCTATCGTATGCACGAAGCACTATGATAAGTTTACATTAAAGTCACATTAAATAATTCACCACTGCTCCAAATAAAAAGATTGTTTTTTGCTAGCAGTATTTTGGTTTACAAAGTGACATTTGCAGACTTGTTCATGTATGCGACAAACATTTTGGCTGGGAAGCATTCTAGAGTATTGTGGAAAACAAAAACAAAAATTGAATATGGAGAATCTCAATTTATAAAACATATTGTTATAAAAAACATGTGAATAACCTTTGTTTTAAACCATTAAGTTGTATTTTTGCATGAGTGACAGCAACGTATTTAAGACCAAGTCAACAAGGAAATTGCAAATTGACAACAAATAACCAAACACTACTCCAGAAGTTTTTTGCTAAATGTTTTGTCAATTCAAATATAATTCTGTATTTTTTTCAAATAATAATTGCATTTGTCGTGTCACCTTATTCTGTTTTTGTTTGATTAGCAATTCATTTATTCAAATTGTTCATCTATGATTGTAATAAATGCAAGACATTGACTGAGAACTTAATACAATCTGTAGTAAGTGTGTATTACTGTGATGAACATGGGATTGGGTGTTTTGTGTGTTTGTTGTTTATTGGTACTAAATATCTTATCCTTCACCCTCAGTGTTCAGAGGGTGTGTTTGATAAGCTTCCCTGTGTCCACCCTGAAGTGCTCAATTGGGTGAGCCCCTGACAAGAGCTAATTGAACGATCACTCACCCTCTCATGGTGACGTCATGCACCTAGGGCCAGCCCCAAATGACCCGTTCCATAAGCAGGGCACTTGGGGCTGACCCGGGTGAGCCCCTGGAATGCCGTCAAAGCTATTGGAACGTAACGGGGGCAGATCGGGGTCGGCCCGGGGAAGCTAATCGAACACACCCATAATTAAATATGACAAGCCATGCAAACATGTACAGCTGTCCAGGGATGGTGGATTTCACAGTCTTAACTTGAGTTAGGACGAGTTAACTAACTTGGGACTAGCCTTAAGTTTTAAATATCTCCTAGGACTAGTCCTCAGTTAGGAATTTTTGTAAAATCGATCGCTAGTTCCATTTCCAAAAAGTAGTTATCTCCAATCAATTATACATGAAACAATCCTCGGGGATCACTCAAATGTTCTCTGGATATACACTACAATGCAAACCACTAAAATGGACAATTACAATCAATATTATGTACCTGACTTGAATCCAATGGTAATGCATAATATCTCAATAGAGGTCCGATCTAAATTTTTAGAAAATAATTCTTCAAAACTTTGAGTAACAAAAAAAAGATGATAAAGTGAAGCAAGAGCAAAAAAGTGACTGTCAACTTAGTTTTGACAAGTACCTCTAGTGTTTAAAAAGCGGAGTTAAACTTCCTCACACTACAAATGTTTTTAAAGGCAGTGGACACTATTGGTTATAACTCAAAATATTTATCATCATAAATCCTTTCTTTATTACGAGTAATGGGGAGAGATGGATGGCATAAAAAATTGTGAGAAACAGCTCCCTCTGAAGTGACATAGTTTTTGAGAAAGAAGTGATTTTCCACTAATTTGATTTCGAGACCTCAAGTTTAGAATTTGAGGTCTCGAAATCAAGCATCAGAAAGCACACAACTTCATGTGACAAGGGTGTTTTTTCTTTCATGATTATCTTGCAAATTCGACGACCGATTGAGCTCAAATTTTCACAGGTTTGTTATTTTGTGCATGTGTCGAGATACACCAACTGCGAAGACTAGTCTTTGACAGTTACCAATAGTGTCCACTTGTCTTTAACCTGGTGTTTTGCCTGACTGAAGGCCGAGTCACACTGCAGCAATAATGATCATGACGCAAAGAGAACGCATTCTATTGGTTGAATGAGCATGTGCGAATTCTGCGTGGAGCAATTCAACAAATAGAATGCGTTATCTTTGCGTCGTAATGGTTATCGTTTTCGTAATCACTGTAGTGTGACTTGGCCTTTACAATTCTGAACTTCCAATACATCATAGAGTTATGACCATTGATCAAATCAAGCAAGTAACACCTTTCAGGTCTGCATCCAATACCAGTAACATTTTAGGACAGTCAACAAGGGGCCGAAGGCAGGACAAGCCAAAAGCAATTCATGTACTAGACCTGGAACCATAGTGGTGATCAGGGCCCAGATCCATAAAGCTAGTTACCAGTAAGCAAATGTGTGTGCTTACTATAGCAGAAAAATGTGCAGAAGCATAAAAGTATTTAACCAAGGTTAAAATGTTTAGGCGCGCATGCATGTTCACCATGGATTTGCATTGTTACTTCCCTCATTGTGTGCTTACCGTGTGTAATACTTCCTGCGAATGCAAATGCGAAGCGAATGTTGACGTGACAAATTCGCAACGAACAATTCGCAGCAGTTGAACTCTGCTCCACTCCCTTGCAAATAAACACTGCGCAAGGAGTGTGTGACGTCAAATTCACCTCAAATTTGCTTCGCATTCGCACTCGCATGAAGTATGAACCCGGCTTTAGTCAGCATTTACAAAATGTACCCTTGCTTATGGTAAACAGCTTTATGAAATTCTGCTAAGGGACGCCTCGTGAGCACAAAACGGCTGCAATTGATGAAATTGGGCCCTGTCTCTCGACCAACATTCACCGGTACAGCTTCACTAATATAACTCTCTTGTTGAATTCAATGCCAGCTCAGCATGTCTCAATTAAATGATTTCAAATGAATCACAGCAAAATAATCTTTAGTCTTCATCTGGCATTGAGTCCACAAAACTTGCCAGCATGGAAGCCGTCTCCTCGGTCATGTCTTCATTTCCAACCTGTTGACAACAAAACAGATTAAAAAGATAGGAAGTTGCATCAGGGATAAAGAATATATTACTGGTTTACAAAATACACCAATGTTTGTTCTGTACTGTATACTCAATACTTTCCAGAGTCCTGTGAAAACCACAGGCATATTACTCGGGTGGGATTTGAACCCTTGGCCCTTGCAACAAAGCAGACTGATGTTTCAGCTTCTCTGATCCGTTTTTGAAAATAATTTTAAAAACTCTTCATTGAATAAACTGAGAATGGAAGGGTAAAATAACCTGTCCATTTTTTTCTTATCAAAAGAGTATGTTTTATTGCTATTGAAATCACAAGTGGCTCAAAAGCACTGGACACGTTTGGTAATTGTCAAAGACAAGTATTCTCACTTCACGTATCCCAACATATGAGACAAATAACTAACCTGTGAAAATTTGGACTCAATTGGTCATCGAAGTTGCAGGAAAATAATGAACAGGAAAACACCTTTGTTGCACAAAATGTGTATGCTTTCAGATGCATAATAATAGGGCTTCAGTTGAAGTCTTTTAATATTTGAGTGAGAAATTACCTCTTTCTCAAAAACCATGTTACTTCAGAGGGAGCCGTGTTTTACAATGTTTTATACATACAACAGCTCCCCGTTGCTTGTTACCAAGTAAGTTTTTATGCTAATAACTATTTTGGGTAACTACCAGTAGTGTCCAGTGTCAAACACATGCTTCTTTACAGTTCCCGACAACTTACCTTATCTTCAGCATCACCAACATTCTTGTCTTTCTCTTGTGATTTGCCTTTCTTTACTTTCTTGGTGACCTTTTCATCCCCATCTGCATCTGCATCATTGTCTTCACTCCTTGCCTGATTCTGAAGCTTCGTTAGTTGTCTCTTTGAGCGTCTCCTTGTGGAGTACCTTCCTCCATCATTCACTGGAGGATCCACATCCCCTTGTTCAGCAATACTAATGGTGCGATCTCCAGCTGTGACTGGAGGATCCACATCCCCTTGTTCAGCAATACTAATGGTGCGATCTCCAGCTGTCTGACCCTCAGCAATACTACAGCTCATAGACACTTGACTGGCTGAAGCTTCAGGGCTATTCTTAATCATTTCTTGAAGCTGGATTGTAGTATCTTTAAGATGTTTGTCATCCCCACTACCCTGCTGTTCTTCTTTGATATCCTCCTCATCTTCTGACTCATCTGACGACTCTTCTCCTTGCTTGTCCTGGTCTAGATTATCCAACGTGGCGGTTGAAAGCTGACTTCCAGACAATGGCCCTTCCTGGTCACTTGGAGGCGCTCTCCAACCATCAAAGCTGGACACAGCGATGGTGTTATCTTTGACATTTGTTAGTAATGCCGAGTCATCACCAACATCACTGGTGTCCATGTATCCAAGGTCAGATCTTACTGTAAGGTCATAGGCCGTGTTGATTGATCTCTTTGGTTCAAGTTGGGCCATGTTGACGGGATACTGGAGAGATGGTACTCTGGGATGGATTATTGATTGACAAACGATGGATGCTTCAGTGCAAAAACTAGCAACCTGATGATCCCCAAAATAAACAATATACAAGATAAGTTGGAGTTGAAACTTTGCATGGTGGAAATACAACATAGAAAGGTTTGCGGTAACACAATGTAATGATAATCTCTAAATGAGTGGAGTGGTTCTGAAAAGAACCGTTGGTTTCAACTTGACGTTTTGATCAGTATGCTCTGTTATACAAGTTATGGTATAAATCACAAAACAATCAAATTTGTACCAGTGTTCTCACCTGGTGTATCTCAGCATGTATGCATAAAATAACAAACCTGTGAAAGTTTGAGCTCAATTGGTCGTCAGAGTGGAGAATAATGAAAGAAAAAACACCATTGTCACACAAGTTGTGTGCCTGCATATGCTTTAATCCGTGACCTCAGCCGAGGTCTCGAATTCAATTCAAATATTTTAGTGAGAAATTACTTCTTTCTTAAAAGTTATGCCACTTCAGAGAGAGCCATTTCTCACAATGTTTTATACTATCAGCAGCTCTCCATTGCCTGTTACCAAGTAAGTTTTAATGGTAACAATTATTTGGAGTAATTACCAATAGTATCCATTGTCTTTAACATAACAAATTGGAGATGCCGGAAAACTCACCGTTATACTTGTGTCTTGTCGTCCACGACTGAATAAGCTGGTGGCACACTGTATGGGTGCTGGCCATCTAGGATGAGGTGCAATAACACAGGATAGAAGCACATGGTAAAGTGCTTTACGGCAATCCACACTGGAGTATGGGGCAGGGCTGAGGGTAAGGGATACTTGCTGAATACGAACGAGTAGTGGGATGGCAAAGTCATGAACATCCTGCGGGTAAATATGAAGTCACATTTGAAATATACAAATTGGTTTGTTCAGTGATAGGTTGTTCAGTCTTTTGCCAACAGCCAAGAGCAAGTTCATTCAGCAACCATTTGTCAACCACTAGTCAATGTTCCACGGTTACCTATGTATGAAATACATCCTGGGTACCAGGCAAAATCGCCCAATGGTCGACAATAGTCAACTTCAGTCCCTTGATCAAACTTGCTCCATGGCGATTTCGTTACCGACTGACACTGCATTTGGGCTTTACATATGTATGTACATGTAGTAAAATTACTAGTTGTACATGTACATGCGATCCTTTTGATTGGGTGTTTTTACCACTTTCTGTTTTGTTTTCGACACCATCGACTATTACAGCCGTATCCACGATGACTAAACAATTAGACATAAACAAATGTTACATTGGTGAATTTCATCTCGATGACTGTTGACAGAAAACCCAAAAAATGTTATGAAGCATTTACCGCATTGCATGCTCTAGGGAATATGATTGTGCATGCCCGAGCCAAACTCTCACAAAATCTCATGTGAGATTTTGAAATAAAATTCAATTATAACAGGGGATTCTTACATGTTATATGAATCATCCTTTTACTAAATCAACAAAACTTGTAAGGGTTTTTCAAGCCTGATGCGGTAAACTGTTTCAATTGACAGATAATTAAAAAAGCTTGATTCTTATTACGTTACCTTGTGTACATCAGGTTTCACTCTGCTTCCAAGATTCATGATAATACATCGTAACACTGCAATTAAATTCATAAATACAGTCAATATTTCAATTGCTAAAGGGAAGGTACACTATTGGTAATAATTGTCAAAGACCAGTCTTCTCACTTGGTGTATTTCATCATAAATAACAAACCTGTGAAAATTTGGGCACAATTGGTCATCGAAGGTGAGAGAAAATGATGAAAGAAAAAACACACCCTTGTTGGACGAATCTGTGTGCTTTCAGATAGGAATAAAAGACATCTAGCTAGAAATTTTTATTATTTTTAGCAAGAAGTTATGTCTTTCTCAAAAACTACGTTACTTCAGAGGGAGTCATTTCCGACAATGTTTTATACTATCAACAGCTCTCCAATGCTAGTTACCAAGTCAATTTTTAAGTTAATATTTGTTTTGAGTAATAGCCAAACGTGTACCTTCCATTTAATAAACTCAATTTTGTAATAAGGTATCCTAAAGTAAATAAAAGTTGTCTGCTGTTCGTTCTTTGGTCATGAATGGCATAAAATTGTGTCTCTTGATCCCCTCATCCATTTTGTTTGTATATATCTGCTGTATTTAAAATGACTAATATGAAACAAGAGCCCATCAAGTTTGAGTCATTGATCCAAACACCTCAACTTAAAGGAACATGTTCCCTAGGATCGGACGAGTTGGTCTATAAAAAGCGTTTGAAACCGTTTGTTATGAAATGCAATGGTTAGAAAGATGTTTTAAAAGTAGAATATAATGATCCACACAACTATCATTCAAAATTGCACGGTTTTCCTTTTACGTCGCGGTCGGCCATTTATTGGAGTACAAAATTTTACTCTCATAATTGGCTGACCTTGTTAGTTCGCAAAGTAAAAGGAAAACCACGCAATTTCAAGGCAAATTTGTGTGGATCATTGTATTCTACTTTTAAAACATATTTCCAACCATATATGCATTTTATAAACGGTTATAAACGCTTTTGATAAACCAACTCGTCCGATCCAAGGCAATGGTTCCTTTAACTTAACAACTGTGCAAATTGACAAGAAATTTGTTTTGGCAGTTTCAGTGAGACAATCTTTGCAGAAAGAGGTGCATCCAGATAACAATAAAACACTGGAACATCAGACACAAATGTATGCAAGTACTTAAACAAATATAAGAGATTAAACAAAATAAAAAAGTACATGCATGTGACAAGGTTGTCTCAACTAATTTGTGTTCTTGATGAGTCCATACCTTACCTTTAAGTGAAGCTAGACACACCTCACTATTAGCAAGATGGTCAATTCGTTGCTGGCCTGCCAGACTGCTAGCATTCTCTACAGTAGCTATTTGTCCCTTCTGTTTGGCTTTACCAGAAAGCATTAAGGTGGTCATTGATGGGGCTGGTTTGTCATCACCTGTCATTTTTAACTGATGTATAAAAGAAACAAAACAAATTGAAACTAAATCTATGAAGGATGTAATTGTTGTGTGTGTGTTTTCCCCAAATTTACCTGGCCTGGGGTTTCCCTGTGATTTTACCAAATGTTTACCTCAATGTCTTCAAATTGCGTGGTTTTTCTTTAACCTCGTCGACTAACACAGTCGGCCATTTATGGGAGTCAAATTTTTGATTCCCATAAATGGCCGACCGTGTTTCTTCGCGACGTAAAAGGAAAACCGTGAAATTCCGTGGCATGTTTGTGTGGATCATTTCATTCTACTTTTAAGTTATCTTTCTAACCATATGCATTTTGTAACAAACGGTTTCAAGCGGTTTTCAAAGACCAACTCGACTGATCCAAGGCAACGTGTTCCTTTAACCTTTGAGTAGTCCTTCGGATTGGATTTGAAGCTGTAGATCCTGTGTGTTGTGTAACACACATACAAGAACCCTGGGGTCGATTTCACAAAGAGTTAGGACTAGTCCTAACTTAGGACTAGTCCTAGGAGATATACAAATTGCATGGTTAGTCCTAAGTTAGGACGAGTAACTGGTCCTAACTCGAGATAAGACTGGTCCTAACTCTTTGTGAAATCCACCCCAGTGCACTTATCCCAAAGAGAAGGGGTTCGCCCCGGTGTTCCTGGTTTGTTAGGCAGCATATTGCGCCACAGCACCTTGTAAACCATTACATGGTGCTACATGTACATGTACATGTATGAGAAGGAATAGATATCATAATTCAAATGCAGTCGAACATACTTTGCAGGAAATACTGTACGTTAAAGCGCCTTGAACGTTTCTGAGTGACTGATATGCGCGCTATGTAAGAGTTGTTATTATTATTATAAGTGTGTTGTGGCCGAGTGGTCAAGTACACCAGACTAAAGTTCTGATCTACAAAGTGTGGGTTTTGGTCCCAGCCTTGAAACTTACAGAGCCCCGTTAGGCCAAGGTACAGGGTTGGGGACTATGGATGATCTAGCTGGCTGCATAAGGTTTATCGCTAATAGCAAAATATAAAGAGAGGGCGCTGTTGAATCCACACAAAGATATAGGGTATGCGTGCGCACATCGTGCATGACAACATGCCTACCCATAACGCATTGCGTTTCTGAATTGATAAGTGTGTATCAATGCGCTCGTCTCATGTAGCCACTTTATGATGGAGTGAGTGTGTTTGTGTTAGGCCAAGATTGTGTGGGCAGTAAGCGAAAAAGAACCCCTTTCTAAATAAAGCTACCTTTGTTGTTTGTATCTGTGGGCTTGCATCGTTCAAGATCTGCTCAAGTAGTTTATCAGCACAAGATTCAATTCCAGTACAGGCTCCAACAGTTTCAATCCAGGTCTCCAGAGTTGAATAAGCAGCTTGTCTTAGACAACTACAATAACATCAGAAATTAACAAAACAACTAAATCACAATAATAGTCAAAAATAACAAGAATCCGTTTTTATATCGCTTCCAACATAAGTACCCCGGGTCACTGGGCCATATATACTCCAAAAGTGTAGAGCACTAGGCTAAATCAATCACAAGAAGAACCATCTCTGCCCTCACAGGTACCAATTTACCCCTAGGTGGAGAGAAGCAATTATAGTAAAGTGTCTTGCTCAGGGACACCCGTGTCACGACCGGGATTTGAACCCACACTCTACGGGTCCAATTTCATAGAGCTGCTGAAGCACAAAAGGATGCTAAGCACAACAAAATCATGATTACCTGAATAAGGACCAGCCAAACTAACATGTCACATGTACCATTTGTGATTGGTATCCTGCTCATTTCTGCTTAGCTGAGAGTCGTTTAGCAATATTCTCTGCTTAAGCAACTCTATGAAATAGGGTCCAGATTGAGTAAGACTGCTTGTTTGTAAAGTTTATATACCAACATCCCAAATAGTTTTCTTGAGTTTTTACTCAGCCAAAATGCAATGCCTCACCGAGCGAGGGGCACACCAACATCCCACATACCTCGAGTTTGGTGCTCTTATCTGTTGGCGAGTTGGCCGCGCTGTGTGTGAAAGGAAAATGAGGAACGTCTTGCACCAAGAATAACTACGCGCACGATGCATATCCGAAAACTGTCTCAGTCATAAAAATGCAACACACGTACAGAGCTCAAGGATGTCAGGAAAACCTTTCTTACTTTACTACGCCTTTTAACCCAGAAGGCATTTATAAATGGGAATAAAAGAGTAGCAACTCGGTCTTAAACTGCCTTTTAAAACCTTGCAGGGTCTTGGCCGTGCGATAAAGACCTTCACCTTCGGCTTGGGCCTTTAGTCACACGGCCACGATCCTGGCCGTTTTAAACGGCCGTTTAAGAACTCGTCGCTACCCTTTTATTCCCTTGTTATTAATATCATGATTGTTATAACAATTTAAAAGTAGATAAAATTCACCTGTATGGTCTTTGCTTGCAGTCATCTGATTGGCTGTTCATTGTCCAACCAAGTGTTTGTATGAAGAGTTTGTTTATCATGTCACCATGGACAATCAGATTACCACGGCAACTGGAAAACAAAAATTATACAGTAAATCACATGGCCTTTATATCACCTGTTAATACACAGCCACCTGACAAGTCTCTGACAAGTCTCAGACTTTTTATCAGAATGTATAAACACATCAAGCTACACTTTGAGATGAAAGTTTATTTGGTCTTTCATTCATAAATACTAAGACAGTTTATCCATTCTGGTTGGTCGAGAGGGCATCACGTTGGGGTGTTTGAACGGATGATATAACACCAGTAAAAAGTGCTGAAACATGGGCGTGACACGCGAGCTTGAACAGTTTCTTCATTCCTATTGGTTGAGAGCAACGGCTGGGACAGTTGTGCCACATCAAGCGATACGCGCGACGCGCACAGCAATCTCCTTATAAGGAGTTGTTTACCCGAGGGCCTTACCATTTCATAGCTGGAGGGGTGTTGTGTTGAAAGAAATCATTGAACAATTCTAATTTTTGCATTTATATTACTTTTTGACAAAAAATGTTGATGTTTTTTGATGGAAAAGGTTTTTTTGATCGACTTCGTCTCAGTAAAATTATCAAAAACCAGGCCCTGGCGGGTTTACACCACTAGTTGAAAACTTCTTCAACACACATTGATTCCCTTATTTGTTCTTTCATAAAATTGTTACCTTGATATAAGAGCTGACATCATGCTGAATGCTTCAGTGTGAATTGTAGAGAGAGAACCAGCCAGCAGAGTCCATTGCAATGACACCTTTTTGGACTTTAACAAAACATACAATAATATAAGAGAACAATAGTTTGTGAATTGTTCACAAGTTATTTTATTGAATGCAAGTTCTCCAGTCTCCCATTGAATAGCATAGCTTAGTGCGCTACATATCTGTTGCACAGGCTGTATACTCCCCAGGGAGCTGAGATGGTTTACGGAATGATTTAAGGCCCAGTGACCAGGGGTTATTATGTTGAAGCGCCATGAGCGTCACAGCGTGACAGACCTGAGCGCTATATAAGAAGCCACTATTATTATTATTAAGTGCTTAGTGTCTGCGTTGCTGTACAGTTCAACTAACTATAAACTTGCTTTTCTTCACCAAATATTCGTTTTAAAACCCAACACTAAACGGACCGTCCATATCTTTGGACCCTGATATGAAACATTTTATGAACTAAATCTAGTATTTTGGGTTTTCTTCTCCCGTCTGCGATAGAGAGTTGGCTTACCTAGGGTATTGTCTATCCGAACTTAAAAGAGAATTCACCCAGTGTTCCAGCTAATGACACCATCAAAAGACCCTTTTTCCTCAATTCACTTCAGACGCCCTTTGCTGAAGCCTGCTTAAAGACACTAGACACTTTTGGTAGTTGTCAAAGACCAGTCTGCTCACTTGGTGCATCTCAACCATATGCACAAAATAACAAGCATGTGAAAGTTTGAACTCAATTGATCGTCGAAGTTGCAAGAGAATAATGGAGAAAAAAAAACGCCCTTGTTGCACAAGTTGTGTGCTTTCAGATGCTTGATTTCGAGACCTCACAATCAAATTCTGAGGTCTCAAAATCAAATTCAAATACTTTAGTGAGAAATTACTTCTTTCTCAAAAACAACGTTACTTCTGAGGGAGCCGTTTCTCACAATGTTTTATACTATCAACATCTCTCCATTGCTTGTTACCAAGTAAGGTTGTATGCTAAAAATTATTTTGAGTAATTACCAATAGTGTCCAGTGCCTTTAAGTCCTGTGCCCTTAGATCTCATTATTTGTAGCTACAGTATACAATAATTCCTTAATAGTATATTTACTCTATTGATATTTGTGATTGATATTTTCATATTGAATCACTTTGTTTCTTTGTTCTTTATATTAGTGTAAAATTGTTTGATTTCTAAAAGAAAACTTTAACAGAAAGTTTTGAGATTTTTTGGATCGTTCAAATACTTACAAGCATCTTGCCATTCAAGGCAAGCACTCTGTAGCACAAGGACAAAACAGGATTGACTGGAATTTTCACAATTTCTGGAAATTCAGCTCTGCAAGACAAGAAAAATGCAAATAATACATCAACAAGAGAGTTGGAGCTACTCGCTAGCCGGTTTATACTGACCAAAACAAACTGTTACTTTATTGAAAAATTCTTCAAAAACACTATTATATTTTTTCTCGGTCAATTTCCAAAAATGAGCAGCCAATTTAACCATCAACCTAATCAATTTTGCGCGAAACCGAATGCCGCTGAAAAAGGATCAGGTGATTTCATTTTCTGATGTACTTTTGCGTCAGTCGATTTAAAGTCACCTGGAAGTGGCATTTTTTCAAAATAAAGCTTTTGTCACTAATTTATGTGTTTTGATGAGTGGAATGTGAATAAACAGTTAACTAAGGTTTTAACAAATCAGTTCTTATGTTATTTACAAATTTAAGAGTAGACCCCGACCGAGAGGGCGCTGTTGGTGACGTCAATCGAGGCAGACTTGCCTGTAATGCGTAGAGTAAACACAATTGCAAAGTACATGTACGACCAAGTCGTGAGTTTGTACGTTTAAAAAAAAAATGTTTTTTTTCTGGCAATGCCGACCAGGGTATTGCTGCTGCATGCAGAAAACAGACTTGAAGTCCATGTACTTTGCACGTGTGTTTACTTTACGCATTGCAGGCAAAGTCTGCCTCGATTGACGTCACAAAAGGGGTAGGCGGAGTCAACCCCCCAAACAACTTTATATATTTTTTTAACATATAAATCGTGACAAACAATTACTAAAAAAATTGTTTTATTGTTCGTAAGCATATACTCTTATGTTTGAAAGAAAAACAATTCTATTTCCAGGTGACTTTAACAAAATAATCATTCAATTAACAATTCAACAAAGCGGCATTCAATTTAGCCCAGTACTTCTTGAAGCGTATGTTTAGTCATTCAAATTCATTTTCGAGGAGTCATTTCTGGAATTTGTGCAATCTAAAAAACGCTTGGTTGAACTTTTGTTTCCTTAAGATTTGTTAAGGCACAAATACGGTTCACGTATTGGCACTTGAGTCACTTTGCCGATGTACCTCGAAGACAAGCTTTCGCTATAGTTGTACACACTGTTTTTTCTCAAAATGGCAGCTCGTGGTCGCTACGCTAGAGTACATGTAGCCCAGGTAGATCGAGAGAGGTTGATTGATGCATTCAAAGGAAATGAACAAGACTACATTGAGCTTGCAGTTAACTTGAACATCAACAAGTCCACAGCAAGATCAATCATTGCAACATATTTGAGGACCGGAAGGCGAGAGATGATGGCAAGGGGGAGGAGCAACCCACAGCAAGATGGATGATGACATGCGAAACCATCTTTGAAGCAAATCCCGTCTTGACACTTCAACAAACGAAGGCTAGTTTGAGTGAACATCTACCAGAGAAGCCCCAGGTTTCTACTGCTACCATAGCCAGGGCCTTGGATGGGATGATGTTTACACTAAAACTAGTGGACATGGTGGAGGACGTCCCTGATGCAAGGAATTCTCCTGAAGTTCTTGATCGACCCGTCCAGTATGGTGAATGGTTCCTGCAGCATGGTGTTCTGGCACATCTAGTCTTCATTGATGAGACAGGCTACATTATCTGGACTAGCCGCTCCCAAGGCAGAGCTCCACGAGGGATCGCTGCCAGACGAGTCGTCGACAGACAACGAGGGAGAAACTGCAATCTCTCCTTCGCTATTACTAGTGAAGTACATGTAGGCTTAGTGCACCACCGAATTGCATTCGAAACTGTGACGTGAGAGAGATTCAAGGAGTTTCTTGCAGACACAATTCAACAGTGTGATGAAGTTTTCCCAGACGACGAGACAATTTACCTCATCTATGACAATGCAAGGCCTCACGTGCGAGCCAGACTCCCTCAAGGTGCCAACCCAATGATTCAGCTGAAGCGCCTCCCTCCCTACTCCCCGTTCCTGAACAGCACAGAGATGGCACACTCTGCATTCAAGGCTGCAGTAAAATGCTTCCTCGGGTTACCTGAGTGGCAACAACGTGTAGGAGACAGGCAGGCTGCCCAGGAAGCAGGATTGAACACGTAGCAGTGGAGATGCAATCTCCTACAAAAATCAGCCATTTAGAGTGTGGATATCATCACCCAAGTAAAGTGCATGCAGTGGTACAACCACACACAAGATGCCAAGATGTCTGGCACGCCAACAGATTGACGGTTGAGGAAGAAATGTCACAAACTCTAAAAGAAAACAGTACAAAATAGAAAACATTCATAGGAAACCCCCACAAAACAGGAAACCCCCACTCACCCCCCCCCCCAAAAAAAAGGAGAAGAAGAAAACCACATGGGCCCCATCTTAAGTCCCCTGGACACATAAACAAAGAAAGTGAGGTTTACCTGAATTAAAGTTGCCCAGTGCACTCAGTTAACCACGAGCTCATGTTTGCAAAACTTAGCAAACTCGGTGTTGAGGGTGATGTACTGAGACTCATTGAAGACATGTACCTGAATGCAAATGGTCAACTCCGATGGAAGGGTCAACTCACACAGGTTTTTGACACCCCAGCTGGTGTGAGACAAGGCTGCCCACTCTCTCCAACACTTTTCAGCCTCTACGCAGAATGCTTGATGAGGGAGTGGTACTTCCGTACAGCACATCTCAGAGCCCCCGATGTGAGTGGTCTCAACATCAAAGAGCTGAGATATGCTGACGATCTGGTCCTGATGGCTCTCTCCAGAAAGCATGCTGAGGACATGCTTGCCATTCTTGGAGATATCTCAGAGGAGTATGGCCTTGTAATACATCCCGGTAAGACAGAGTACCTCGTCATCCAGAAGGTTTTAACAGATGCGACAATCACCTTTCGTGGAGCCATTATACCATGTGTCAGCAAGTTTCGCTATCTTGGCACAACAATAACTCACAATCTCAATGACAGCGAAGAAGTCCGGATAAGAATAGGGATCGGAAAGGCAGCACTTCAGAAGTGCAAATACTTGGCATCTTCGCTAGTACAGTCTTTGGTGATTGCCAAAGTGCTGTATAACTCCATCACACTCACCTTCAAAGCAGCTGACCTAAAGCGCTTCGATGCTTTTGGCAGAATGATTTAGCGAACCCTGCTGGGCATAAAGTGGTCAGACTTCATCACAAATGAAAGGCTGGCTGAACTGATTGGTGGACAGTGGTGTCTCACGAGCGATGAGGTCTTAGAGCGGAAGGGGAAATGGTGTGCTCATGTGATGAGACAGGGAGGCCTACCCGGCGCAGCTATAGATGGTCTGCCTCCAGGCACAATTCGAGGCAGAGGCCGCCCTAAGCTGCGCTGGATAGACAACGTCACAAAGTGGAGTGGAAGAAGCGTCAAAGAACTGAGACGAGAAGCGATTGAAAGACACCAGGTGATGGCGGCAACTCCAGGAGTGCGCCACCATTACAACCTGAGGACGAGGCGGCCACGGACGCAAGTCTATGCCAAATGATGATGATGAGTGTAATTGGCTGCTCATTTGCTGAAATCGACCGAGAAAACCTATACTAAAAAAAGATATGAAGTTCAAGATTTGGCTGACTAACCTAATCATGTGTTGGAGGCAAGCTGATAGAACCTTGAAGTGTCTGATGAGTGTACAGGTTCTGGAAGGCTCCTTAGATGGTGCATCTAAGGAGTCTTAAATCCCGTCTTGACTCTTCCTTGGATGGGATGATGGGCCTTGGATGGGATGATATTTACACTAAAACTAGTGGAGGACATCCCTGATGCAAGGAATTCTCCTGAAGTTCTTGATCAACGCGTCCAGTATGGTGAATGGTTCCTGCAGCATGGTGTTCTGGCACATCTAGTCTTCATTGATGAGAAAGGCTACAATGTCTGGACTAGACGCTCCCAAGGTAGAGCTCCACGAGGGATCGCTGCCAGACGAGTCGTCGACAGACAACGAGGGAGAAACTGCAATGTCTCCTTCCCCTTTTTCTAGTGAAGTAGGCTTGGTGCACCACCGAATTGCATTCAAAACTGTGACGCGAGAGAGATTCAAGGAGTTTCTTGCAGACACAATTCAACAGTGTGATGCAGTTTTCCCAGACGACAAGCTAATTTACCTCATCTATGACAATGCTAGGCCTCACGTGCGAGCCGAACTCTCTGAGGGGTGCCAACCCAATGATTCAGCTGAAGCGCCTCCCTCCCTACTCCCCGTTCCTGAACAGCACAGAGATGGCACACTCTGCATTCAAGGCTGCAGTAAAACGCATCCTCGGGTTACCTGAGTGGCAACAACGTGTAGGAGACAGGCAGGCTGCCCAGGAAGCAGGATTGAACATGCAGCAGTGGAGATGCGATCTCCTACAATAAGCAGCCATTCAGAGTGTGGATGTCATCACCCAAGTAAAGTGCATGCAGTGGTAAAACCACACACAAACATTTATGCCAATACATGTATGTCTGGCACGCCAACAGATTGACGGTTGAGGAAGAAATGTCACAAACTCTAAAAGACAACAGTAAAAAATAGAAAACATTCAAGAAACCCCCACTCACCCCCCCCAAAAAAAACACAAGGAGAAGAAGAAGACCTCATGGGTCCCATCTTAAGTCCCATGGACACATAAACAAAGAAAGTGAGGTTTACCTGAATTAAATTGCCCAGTGCAGTTTAACGGTTTATTCAGGTTTCTTTAATCGTACTTATTTTAATTTTCATTTAACGAGATCGAGTGTCTCTTTACGAAATTGAAAATGATTAAATCAGCAAAATCTCTAGTCGAACCAGCTTTGCTAAATTGAATGATGATTGTGTGTCATGAAAAAGAATGAGTGTGCTAGGAACTTGAATGCCTAAAAACAAAATTGAATGACAAAATTCTGAATTAAAGGCAAAATAGCTTTAATTCGAGCGCCTGAAAATGAAATTGGCTGCTCATTTGCCGAAATCGACCGAGAAAACCTATACTAAAAAAAAATATGAAGTTCAAAATTTGGCTGACTAACCTAATCATGTGTTGGAGGCAAGCTGATAGAACCTTGAAGTGTCTGATGAGTGTACATGTTCTTGAAGGCTCCTTAGATGGTGCATCAAGCAAACCTAGAGGAGGGTAGGCAGAGTCAACCTGGCTCCCTTCAATTAAAGTAGGTAAGAAATAGTGATCAATCAAAAGATATGGATCAAAAATTAAAGGGACATGTTGCCTTGGATCGGGCGAGTTTGTCTATGAAAAGCATTTGAAACCATTAGTTATAAAATGCATGGTTAGAAAGATGTTTTAAAAGTAGGATATAATAATCCACACTAATTTGCCTCGAAATTGCATGGTTTTCCTTGTACGTTGTGAACAACACAGCACGCCATATTGTGGAGTCAAGTTTTTTACTCCATAAAAAGGACGATCGTGTGGAAAACCACGCACTTTCGAGGCATGTTTGTGTGGATCATTGTATTCTGTAAATTGGTTGAAACTGTTGAGCACAGATTCACAGTAGAGTGTCATGGCCGAGGGGTTAAAAGCATCAAATTCAAGTTCTGGTGGAGTCACCGGAATGTGGGTTTGAATGTGGGTCTTGACACTTGTGTCCTTGAGCAAGATACTTTATTATACTTGCTTTTCTTCACCCAGGGGTATAAATGGGTACCTGCGAAGGTAGAGGTTGATATTGTGAATGAAAAAACCTTTGTAGCACCATGCGGCAGCTCAGGGCTGCATACTCCCCAGGGAGCTGATTAAGATTTAATGGATGTTATTGGCCCAATGACCAGGGCACTAATGTAAAGCGCATTGATACGGTTATTGTGAAAAGTGCTATATAAGAATTTGTTATTATTATCATTATTTCTGTTTCTTACCTGAGTCTGTTTCCCCATACAGATCATCTAGTACAATCGTCATGCTAGTCAACACCCTGTGGCAGAAGAAGGACCATGCCTCTATATGTTTGATCCCACCTTGGCCACCACCTCCAACCCTTGGAAGTAGAGCCAGACATCGACTTGCAGACTTCAGGAGAAAAATAATACATGAATAAGAGAGTTTGCTTGCTGAAAGACTTCAATTGGGGTACACCAGCTTGAGTAATTCCACCAATCTCTGGTACTGTTGCTCAACGCAGAGTCCGCTTTGCTGGCCACTGCTTTCTTGCTAAAGACCAGGTCATACCTGACATGTTATATTGGAGATTGCCGTGCCCTGATAGAGGACCTCGACCACTCAACTACATTGTCGAGATCGGTAGAGTAGGGCCACTGATTTTCCGTTTCAGAAAAGTGCAAATTCCGTTTGGCAAAAACATGAATTCCGTTTCAGGCACAAAAAATTCCGTTTCATGTTTTTTTAATTAGATAAAAGGTTGTTTAATACCCAGGGACACACTTATAAAAATCAATTTGAGATAAGTTGCACTGTTGACTTCGTAAAATGTTCATTTGAACTGACAAATTTCAAAAAAATACTTTTTTTTATAATATTGTGGATTATTTTGTATACTGCTGTTCTAAAAAGGTTGCACTGTGACTGCAGTATCAATGCACATGATGTGATAGACTTGATTCCAAGTCTAAAACTGCAGTTGATTCTCTGCATCAGCCACATTGTAGGCTAATGACAGGAGTGTATCCACAAGAGGGCGCTGTTTCAGCATGATCAAAGACTTGGGAACAAGTCTATGGACGTGACCATTCTCCATCCACAAACAAAATGTCAGCCATTTTGTTTTCGCTTTGGCGACAGAATGTTGACAGTTTACGGTTTTATTTTAGACCTTTCCGAGATGAAAAAACATTGTATGTGTTCTTATAGATCATAGGTAAGCTAGTTTGTGTATTATTGTTGGTAAAAGAGAGGGAGAAAATGCAATTTGGGTGAACAAAAAATGTTTAAAACGTGCCGCGAATAATGCCCTTCGCTTAACCATGTTAACAACGTGTGTACATCATGTGTGTAAACATTGAGGATGGCGTGAAGAAGAACAGAATGATCCACGGTTACGATCTCGTACTTTTTAATGGTCTGATTTCTGATGCCTTTTTAGTTTAACAAAAAGAATCTTAATAAAGAATGCAATTTCAATAGTTTTGGCGTCAAGAAAAAAAAAAAAAAAAAAAAAAATCAAATTTTCTGAAATCCCGTTTTCCGTTTCAAAGGGTGGATTCCGCGAATTCCGTCCGTTTTCCGCGATCGCGGAAAATCAGTGGCCCTAGTAGAGATACGGAGGCTGAAATTGTGGACCTTCCAAACATGATGAGGGATTAACACCTCTGGCGTGACGTTGTGAATTGAATCTCAGTTGCGACCGCTAAATGAAGATTATGATGATGTTCATGGTGCAGTCTGTTCTTTCCATAGAGTTATCTATAAGAACTAGAGGACGCACCAGTGGGTGATACTGCGGCACAAACGCGACAGGTACTGCAAGGAGACACACGCGCCTTTTTGTAAAATGAACGTTGTTTGTGCGTTGAATTTGTCATATGATGTACACGTCGGTATGGGTATGATAAATACTCGCTATCCCCTATGAGTTCTGTAAAAACAATCACAGGAATATTACGCGGGTGGGATTCGAACCCAGAACCTGTGCAATTCTAGAGCAGTGTCTTACCAACTAGACTACCAAGATTGCCCGGTAGCTAGAGGCAGTTCGAATCCTATGTTTTAGAATTGGGTACTGCAACGATTTAAAGCCATTGGACCCTTTCAGTTCAGAAAAAAAAATAAAAGTTCACAGATTTACAAATAACTTACAGGGTTTACAGAAGGCAATGGTGAAAGACTTCTCTTGAAACATTATTCCATGAAATGCTTTACTTTTTGAGAAAACAGCAAAACAATATAAATTCTCGTTAACGAGAATTACGGATTTATTTTAAACACATGTCATGACACGGTGCGGAAACAAGGGTGGGTTTTTCCGTTGTTTTCTCCCGACTCCTGACCGATTGAGCCTAAATTTTCACAGGTTTGTTATTTGATATAGAAGTTGTGGTACACAAAGTGTGGGCCTTGGACAATACTGTTTACCGAAAGGGTCCAATGGCTTTAATAGATATTAAATTTGCATCAGGAATAAAGAATATAAATTTGGGTAAAACCAAAGATTATATTCTTCATCCCCGATGCAAATTTAAAATCAATTGAACAAGCAGGAAACATCGCTCCTGTTGAGGAAAATTTTAAGATACATGTAAGGTCCTTAAAAGAACATGTTGCCTTGGATAGGGCGAGCTGAAACTGTGTGTTATGAAATCGATATGGTTAGAAAGATGTTGTATAAGTAGAATACAACGATCCACACAAATATGCCTCAACATTGCATGGTTTTCCTTATACGTCATGAACTAACACGGCATGCCACTTTGTGGAGTCAAGTTTTTGACTCCCTAAAATGGCCGACCGAGTTTGTTTGTAAAGTAAAAGGAAAACCTTGCAGTGTTGAGGCATGTTTGTGTGGATCATTTTATTCTACTTAACAACATCTTACTAACCATATGCATTTAATAACAAACAGTTTTGAATGTTTTGATTGACCAACTCGATCGATCCAAGGTAACATGTCCCTTTAACATAATATTAGCATTTTCTAAAATCTCTTTAAAAGAAAATCAACATACCAAAGAGATGTCTAAAATCTCCTCAGAGTACATGACTTGCAGAAAGAAGTTCTCAGCACGTGTCTTAAATGGTCCACAGGGTCCAGGGAAGTTCTGTATACAGGCAGACAGGAGACTTATCGCAGAATCCTAGTGAAAAGTCAGTCAAGAAACAATGGTTACATAGTGGTAATTTTGGACACCTTTGGTAATTTTCAAAGACCAGTCTTACCACTTAAAATATAAAATAACAAACCTTTGAAAATTTGAACTCAATTGGTTGTTGAAGTTGGGAGAGAATAGTGAAAGAAAAAACACCCTCGTCACACAAGTTGTGTGCTTTCAGATGATTGAATTTGAGACCTTTATCAAATATTTTAGTGAGAAATTACTTCTTTACTTATGAGGGAGCCGTTTCTCACAATATTTTATACTATCAACAGCTCTCCATTGCTCGTTACCTGGTAAGTTTTTATGCTAACAATTATTTTAAGTAATAACGGATAACTGATTGCCAAGAGGCTGCAATGAAGCAACGAATAAATAACACATGGGATATCAAACTCAGTTTATCTCTATGAAAAGTATCAGATTGGTATGTGGATACCTGTATCATTTTACATGCAAAACTATAATCGAATCAAATCAAATCAAATCAAAATCTCTTTGTGAAAACCAGCTGTAAAGGATTCAGGTAATTTTTGCAAAACAAAACACAATGTCCACAGATTGAAATTGAACTTTCACGGTTTGAAGATAATGATAATAGAAAGCTTACCTTAAAATATTCCTTGCTGAGGTGCTGTAGAGTAAAACGATGTCACGATAATAACTGGCAATAACGTTGCTACAATAATCTCCGTGACTTGTTTTACTAATTTCTTAAAAGAATACAGCACCTCAGCAAGTAATATTTTAAGTGAAGCTTTCAAATTCTACCCTTATTATCTTCAATCTGTGTGAGTTTAATGTAAATCTGTGGACATTGTGTTTTGTCTCCTCCAAACAGTACCCAGACCCTTTAAGTCAAAACTTGATTGAACTATTATAAAATCAAAGCATCTACCAGTTGTTTCATGTCAAGAGCTGCTAGCATGATGATAGATATGCTTGAATTAGACACTTCTCTTGACAGCTCAGACACTTGGGCTGCATCCTGGAGAATGATTTCCAGTGTTCTGGCAACGAGGCTGATGACTGGTGGTGAATCATACGACTACAAACAATGAAAAACAAAACTATTTTATTTTCACTTATTTTTTATTAAAGGCCCGGTCACACAGGCCCCCGATAACAAAAACGAAAACGAGAGTGATAAAAATGCACGCCCTCGAATGGTTGAATTGCTCCACGCAGAATATGCCCACGCTTATTCAACCGGATAACATGCACCAAAATTCTCAAAAAATCCTTTCCCCATTTTCCCCCAAAAGTTTGATGAAGTCAAAAGTTACATGAATGTGTTCGGCATAGGAAAAAGCAAACCACTATCTTAAGTGGCACTGACATGACTGTACTACAGCAGTGAACGATTTCCCTTGTAAAGCAGAGCAAATCGCTACACAAACAAACAAAATGTTTCAATTGCTACACAAAAATCAGAATTTGCTTCTCAATATCAGCATTCAGTGTGCACAAAAAAAGTTCAGTCTAAATTTCTTGCTATGCTAAATAGCTTGACTTGACGAGATAATTCACTGTACACTAATGAAACAGAGGATCATTTGGTTAATATTTAACTTTTGTTTTGTTCCAGTGCGCGCTAATCCTCCTATCAGATGCTCGAACCGGAGTGTGATATCAGACGATAACCTACTCCCAGTTTTTATATTGCACACTGCGTATTGTGAGGGTCAATGCGTGACGCTCCGCATACGGTCAGTGCAAAAAATAACATTCTTAACTTTGCGCATGCAAAACTAAAAACAAAAAACAAAACCCAACCTCGATGATTTAATGAGGATGGAAGATAAAATCGTTATCGCGCTCGTGGAATACAGTAAAATATAGCGTATCTGCGTCCCATATCCAACAAGGCCGCAGAAGCGCTATATTTTTCTGTATTCCACTCGCACTTGTGTGATAACTTATATAATCTCCATACTCAAAACCTGTACATTTGACATTAGGTTGACTTCATTTAGCAATAACCAACACTCCAAGATTTCTACACATGACATACCTGTAGACTTTGTATAAGCAACCTGACCCATGACAAACAGTGCTGCTGGAAGATCTCCAGTGGACACTGAGGGACAAGGGCCCTCAAGAGACTTACACCCTCCAATCTAGTCAGAGAAAATGCTCAACAAATTTATTTATAAATCAAGATATGGAACCCATTTTATTGGTTGGATTAGTTTTTGAAATTTTTTCTGGACCTTTTATACGACAAATGTAAAAATCTTAATACAGCAGCTTGTTACCTCATCATATTGATTGAACTTCGTAGTTTACCCACCCTAATAAAGAGACATTATGCTTGCACTAAACTATATCATGGTGGTATGACTAATACATGCCTGTGATATTTTTTTCACAGGACTTGGGAAAGTACCGAGTATACAGTGCTAACACACATCGCTGTATGGGTAAAAACCAAAATTAATATTCTTTATCCCGATGCAGATTTCTTATGACTAATTCAGTAATTCAAATTTTTATCACTATTTAAAACCTAGGCAAAATAGTGTACCCCTTGTTTCTGTATACTATTTTTGTTACAGTCGTTCTTGCTAATGCAGTGGCGTTGTACATGAAAGAACCTGACATAAGGTAAAACCCATCTCTGAATTGTGAAAGAGATAAAGGGCATTTCTTTAGCTCCCCAAACCACAGCTTTTTAAAAGTGTTTTGTTAACATTCTAAATGTAACAATGTGCAACAAATAGTAATAAACTGCTCACAAAAAGTAAAGAAACTTTTTTCAATCCAGTATATTTGTTATTGTTTAATACTCTCTTTGTATATGGTTTGTATCAATGCAAAGCTGAACTGTTCCTCTTTAAAATGATACCACATTTGCAATGATTACATGTTGCCGAACTTGGCTACACGAATAACAATGAGGCAAAGTCACAAATCAAATGTGCCAAAACTACCGTTGTCTGTGCTAAATGGGTAATGCTCAATAATCAAACCGATCAAGCTTTTCAGAACCATTAATGGTTTACACAAAGATTTGCACCAGTGAGCTCATCAGACACACTTAACCCTTATCTCATGAAAAACACCTTGTTTGATGGGTATTTGCAAGACGATATTCTACAGCCGATTGCAGTACCATACTTGCAGACTCTTGGACCAAATGCCATCTTTCAAGATGACAACGCTCGCCCCCATCGAGCCCGACTGGTGACTGACCACCTGAACAATGTTGGGGTGCACTGAATGGATTGTATTGGCCCGCTAGCAGTCCAGACCTGAATCTCAAGGAACATCTGTGGGACCAGCTTGGCCTCGCTGTCCGCGCCTGAGAACCACCAACACATCAACTGTGTGTGACCAAACCAGGTTCCTTAATGAAGAATGGAACGCCATCCCTCATCATCAGCGCATCACAAGAATGTGTGCAGCATGAGAAGAAGGTGCCATGGCTGTCATCAACGCCTTCGGATCATCCACTCGTTACTGAACTTCTTGTATCAATAAAGTGTATTAAGATCAGTAAGTTGTCTTGCTCTATACCAAACTTCTTGTCTCAATAAAGTGGATTAAGATCAGTAAGTTGTCTTACTTGCTTGAATTACAGTGTCAATTTGATTGTTCACACAGTAACACAAAATTGCCAATTTTGGCACATTTGATTTGTGACTTTGTCTCATTCTCATTAGCGTGGTCAAGTCCAGCAACATGTAATCATTGCAATTGTGGTATCATTTTGAAGAGGAACAGTTCAGCTTTGCATTGATATATACCATATACAAAGTTTGGTTATACCTTGTTTTTGTAGAGTTCAGACAGCTGTTGATATGACCAACCCATGAAGACAGATTGCCAGACTTCTATAGCAAAAATAAAGTACATTTTGTTAAAAAGGAGTCTACACATTTACATCAATATTGTTAGATTTTAAATTGATTTCTCATCGACTATTAGAATTCTTGTAAGAGTCTAAACATTTTAGTACAAATATCTGTTACATTTCTGATACGGTTAGAATAAGAAACCAACACGTACATGTAGCATGTACTATACAAAGTCCGATAAACAGTACCCAGCCCTCAGGACCCTCTCTGATTTATTGGCCCCCTCTGCATTGATGGGTTTTCAAATAAAAATAGATTCTAACTAAGCCTGTGATGGTTAAATGGTTACTGGTTAACTGGCATTAAGGCCTATCACTTTATTTTTCTGCGTAAATACAACTAAAGTATTGTTGACTTGGCTTGACATCCATTACCAAGTTGCACACTTTTTTATTTTCCGCAAATTAAATCCCCCATAGACTGTGTAACAATAGTTTGTCTGTGGTTTCAATTTGCTGACAAGTTTGCAGCTGTTTTAATGTTGGCGCCTGTAATGGCACACGCGCTCAGATGACCCTAAGCATGGGTGTGCGATCGGTTCACAAACAATACCGCTTCTTTAGAGATGCCAACAATGCTTTTTAGAATCTCTTCATTATTGGGTCACACCTCGCTTTATGACATCTTCTCACCGCGCAACCACCAATGAAACGTAATAAGGATTCAGATGGTTGCTAAACAATTCAGAATCTTCATTTGCAAAGGGAGCCCTCAACCATTGTGCCAACATGTCAGTTTAACACAAAGTAAAAACGCGCTCAAATCACCAAAATGATTTCAAGTCTGAGACTGCGGTTATTTCTCTGCATCAGTGTAGTCTGTGGGATAGGCCCGGGTTGATAATATTTTAGCTGAGTGGTAGGGATGGTCTCCTCATAGAAGATCAAGATGGGACAATTGTTACTCTAGTTGGGACCCCCAGTCCCAACTGTAGTAATGACTGTCCCAACTGTAGTAGGGATAGACCAAATTTATTTGTTAATATTTTATTTGGTAGAGATGGTGTCAACTATAGTTGGGACAGTCATCGGTACAGTTGGGACAGTCACTACTCTAGTTGGGACCCCCAATCCCAACTGTAGAAGTAACTTGTTCAAGTTGTCTTGGCCCCTATCCCCTACTAGGGCATGCCTGTTTAATAAAACTATATTAAGAATTTCTTGAGAATAATTAATTTACCCACTCAACAAACCCTTCTACTACGCACCGCCACACGCCACGCTCCAGCCACAAAAGTACCGTCCCTTAAAGGAACACGTTGCCTTGGATTGGTCGAGTTGGTCTTTAAAAAGCGTTTGTAACCGTTTTTTATAAAATGCATATGATTAGAAAGATGTTGTAAAAGTAGAATACAATGATCCACACAAACATGCCTCGAAATTGCACGGTTTTCCTTTTACCTCGTCGACTAACACGGTCAAATTTTTGACTCGCATAAATGGCCGACCGTGTTAGTTCGCACAGTATTTGGAAAACCACGCAATTTCGAGGCATGTTTGTGTGGATCATTTTATTCTACTTTTAAAACATCTTTCTAACCATATGCATTTTATAAAAAACAGTTACAAACGCTTTTTATAGACCAACTCGTCCGATCCAAGGCAACTGGTTCCTTTTTAACTACACTGCTAACACTAATTGTTTAGCAGTGTAGTTTAAAGGAACCAGTTGCCTTGGATCGGACGAGTTGGTCTATAAAAAAGAATTACCGACTTGATTTCACGACTAGCTCACACCACGAGGACACCCACCACCACACACAGAATGCAGCAGAAAACAACCCTGGTACCCTGCAATGCGTTGGTACCCTGTATTACTGTCCCAACTACAGCTGGGACGCCCCAACTTGAACACTCAAGTTGGGACCAGTCCCAACTATAGTTGGGACGATTATCAAGTTGGGGCACAACAATGACACTGATTGACAGCGACAATCGCAACACATCACCGTCACGTGCGCAGACAGACGTGGGTGGCATATGGAATTCCGGCAATGGCACACACACTGACAAACCCCCCTCCCCCCCCCCGCCCCCAACCGACCCTCCACACAGGACAGCAGGGCAGGCTCAGTCGAGCCAGAGAATAACACAAAATAAAATGATAAAACAGCAAACCTCGAATCTAAAGATCTGCAGCTCTGTCGAATCTTCTGTAAATGAAGGAAGCAAGTTTATTGCAGTTCCATGCTTATTACTCTCTTGCTTAAATAGCCCCAGCATTGTAGAACACATGTTGTCCACGATGGGAAGCGCCATCTTGAATTTTATTAAAAGGCCATGAGACGCCCTCTTGTGAGAGAAGTAATGCACTCTCTTTTTTGTTGCGTTTTTGTTTCTCAAAGGCGCGCATTTTCTTAGTTTGCGCGGCGCTAAAATTTGTACACAACATAATTATTTTGGAGATCATCGGCGCAAAATTTAGATTTTGGGGAAAACCTAGCGCTATATTTTTGCGCAGAACGGTCAGTCAGGATTGAGCCAAACACTCTAGAGCAGAGCCGCCAGTTGAACCAGTTGATCAGCTGAAAATATAATATTAAGGTTAACTTGATGTGAGGTCTATGTAATTTATTAATTTGGAGGTAAGATAACATTTGCTTTTTGACTTTGGTTTGTGCTTTTTAAGGGTCCTACAATGTAGGACCTGTAGGCTACATCATGTTTTTTTAGCAGACAAAATGGACAAGTTTCCGTATGATGAATAATTTTAATAATGATTTAATAAATGACGTCACCATACTATTGACTTTTTCATTTAATATGATAATATGATTGAAATAATATTAATAATAGTAATTTACCTCATGAGCATGATACTATTATAGGCCTATCCTTTTTTGTAAAAATGGGTGAGAAAGTGCAGTGGTGACAACTCGCCGACGGAGGATTTTTTCAACTGTAGTAGGACAGTATCGACTGATGGCTGTTCGGGCCTCAGCATGGGCGCGCACAGGGCCGGGAGGGGGGGGGGGGGGGGGGGATTGGGGTAGTGTTAGGGTAAGGGTTTAGTTAGGGTTAGGGTTAAGATTGACACTGAGTGTTATAGGAAATTCGTTTAGACATGTCATTTACGGAGGTTGACCGTTCAACCGACAACGTGTCTTGGCCATCCGTTGAGTTGTACGAAAGGTCGAGTTCTCTGACGGACGAGTTGTCTGATATATTTTCAACCCTGAATCCAACTTTTGATTCCCACTTACTGCAAGACTGAGCAAGCTCCACCGACTGGTGACAGAAACTCTGCTTTTTACTCATGGTTTTCGTCAGGCTTTAATCATGCTGAGAATAAAGTTTCCTGTTGTAGGTTGTACACCAACAATCAAATGAGAGTCAACTCAACTCTAAGAAACAACATCCAACCTCGAAAGTTCAAAACAAAATTATCATCTGCTAGATTAAGTTTCATTCTCCTTTAGTCACTAGATAGATAACGTGATGTGGTTGCTATTTGGGATTCTATGGCTTGCCCATATGGTCGCACTAAATACCGACCCCTCACGACAACTCACGACAACTCACGACAGCAATTTTTAAATGCACTTTAGCAGAACATTTGAACAGAAGTCAACAGTTAAATACGTGCACAAGAGTCATATGCATCTAAATCATCTTCAAACTGTTGAAAAAATTGTATTTTTAACTGTAAAAAATGTGTTTTTTACTCTGAATTTAGTAACGAACGGTAATATTCGCCATGTTGTCGTTCGACGTACTTGGACGATTCTATTACACTGCAGGGGGCAGGGGAAATTTCTGAGGGCTTAGTTGTATTTTTTTCTTTTTGGTTTTAGCTGCTGTTTTTTCTTTCTTGTTAGTAACTAAGCCGCCACTCTGGAATTTGATGTTGAAAGGGGAGGTTTTTAAAATATAATATTTTTTTAACTCCATGAGAGGCACATAAAATGGCAAATAATCATCTTGCGTATTGCATCACCCCTGCGGTGTAATGGAACCGTCCAAGTACGTGGAAAGACAACATGGCGGATATTTCCGTTCATTACTAAATTCGGGGTAAAAAACATTATTTTTACAGGTGAAAATACAATTTTTTCAACAGTTTGAAGGTGATTTTGGTGCATATGACTCTTGTGCATATATTTAACGGTTGACTTATGTTCAAATGCTTTGTTAAAGTGCATTTAAAAATTGTTGTCATGAGTTGGCGTGAGGGGTCGTGAGTTGGCGTGAGGGGTCGTGAGTTGTCGGTATTTAGTGCGACCCTTGAACCGCCCATATGGGATTCTGGGAAATAGGATTGGAACTTGTGTGAACTGTATTACCAGCCAGCTTTAGAATGAAACTAATCAATTTTTGTTTTGTTTAAATGGCAATTTCAAGTTTTCTTTAATTATGTACAAATGATGAAAGGTAGAATATGAAGATGTTACATGACATAGCCTACAATTTACGTTATTGTTTGTTTGTTGGTTTTTGTTTTTTTAACAGAAATCCATTAAGTTTACAGATAGCTGTCACTATCTTAGAGATTGATGGGAAGCCACAGTAAGAAGCACAAGAAGAGCAGACATCGGTCTGGTTCCAGGAGCCCTAGTAGCAATGCACCAAGGTTGGTCAATTCCTAGCATACTTCATACTTCCTGCGAATGTGAATGCGATGGTTGTGGTTGTTACACCAGGGGTGCGTTCCACTCGCTCAAACGACTCGCAACTGTACGCGCAAACGTTTTTTTTCTTTTGAATGATTGGTGCGTATATGCGATGTCAACATGGCGGCGCCCTGAAATGAAGATGGCGCGCACCATACGTAGTTTTTTTTTTAACTTTGTTTTTGCTGCAATAGTCCTCTGTTTGACATCATGCCATCAACTAATTAACTTTGTTATTCCAAATCTGCATTATCATCCACCGAAAATACAATGTAATTATGCTTGTGACAAAGAAATAATACCGTAGGCTTGTCCGCCATTTTAAAAACCACTCGCCAACACCTCAGAAGTATGTTTGCCTAAAGTTGCCAACGGTGGCGGCGAACAACTCGTTCCACTTGAAATTGTTGGCGAACGTGCGCAACTGTTGGCAACGTTTGCACGAGTGGAACGCACCGCTGGATGCTGCGTATGGGCCTAAACATCCCCTGGCAGGACCATATGAGAATCTCCAACCTGAGAAACTCCAACCTGTATGCTGGCTGGCCAAAGGCTACATAGAAGATCCGCGAACGCTCCCTCAAGCTTGCTGGTTACTGTGTCCGCCACTCGGAGCTTGCCGCTTGCCCAGCCATCCTCTGGGTGGCCACACAAGACAAGGCCTCTCGTGGGAGAAGACGTCTCTTCTTCGTAGATACCCTGAAGCGAGACACTGGCTTGGCCAGCGCTGAGGAGCTACATACGCTCCTGCATGCTGGATCGGAACATCTGGAGAGAAATTACTGGGCAGGCTCGAGCTTCCACATGGCGCTCGACTTGATGATGATGATGAATGCGATGCAAATCCGCTGCGAATTATTCGTTTTTAATATGTGACGTCAACGTTCGTATTGCATTTGCATTCACAGGAATTATGAACCGGGCTTTACTCAAGTTTTTTCAAGACATTGCATTTTTGCAAAGATTTTGCAGATTACACTCTGTGATATTTTAAATTAAGTATTTCACTGCCAGTGTTTTTTTTGCTTTCATATTCTCCAGACCACCTTGATCCTTAAATCATCAACAGCAACGTCACTGCTGAATACAACAAAATCCAATAAGAGCAACAAATCAAATCAACTATACATGTACCTCACCTGTGTTGGACAGTGTTCAGGCCTGGAATTTCATTTTTGAACATGGTGAAAGCTCAAGGTCATTTTCATTTTGCAAAGGGCACTTCCAGTGGAAAATCTTAAAGTCTGATGGAAAACTGTTGAAGGGCACCAAGGCCAAGCCTAGGGAAAATGGAGGCCATGGCCTCCGTGGCCTGCCTGTAGTTCCAGGCGTGGTGTATAATAACAAAGCATTGAATGTTCTATAACCAACACTGTTTTTACCCCCTTTGTGTCTTATATTGTGTTATATTGCACTTGGTTGAGGTTGGGGTTCATTGTTTCATGATGCGGCCAGCCGCAGTGCGCTAACTTTTACTTATGAAGCAGCACTTGTAAGAAAGAAGAATAAGAAGAACAATTAGACTTCTGTTCCATCTTGCATTAATAAACAGCTTGATTCAATCGCCTTAGAAACTCAACTTTGACTTTAAAGGAACACGTTGCCTAGGATCGGGCAAGTTGGTCCATGAAAAGCGTTTGAAAACGTTTCTTAAAAATGCATATTGGTTAGAAAGATGTTTTAAAAGTAGAAAAACGATCCACACGATGCACGTCGTGAACTAACATGGCACCTCATTTTGTGTAGTCAAGTTTTTTACTCCAAATGGAGGGCGTGTTAGTTTGCAAAGTAAAAGGAAAACCCAAAGCAAATTTCAAGGCATGTTTGTGTGGATCATTATTTTCTACTTTTAAAACATCTTTCGAACCATCTCGATTTTATAACCAACTGTTTCAAACGCTTTTCCTGGACCAAATCGACCGATCCAAGGCAATGTGTCCCTTTAACGATAACCTTATTTTTTGTACCTAGACACCGGAAGTCTCATCGGAGGTCGAGATCTCGATCAGTCAGTAGAAGTAGCAGTGATTCTATACGCACCGACAGAAGAAACAAATCCAAGAAACATTATCGATCTCGCTCTGGATCTAGACATCGCAGTAGAAGCAGGTAAGTGTACATTGATTTGAAAAGGTTTGCGATAACACCATGTAATGACTATCTCTAAATGAGTTGGGGTGGTTCTGAAAAGAGCCGTTGGTTTCAACTTGACGTTTCGATCAGTTTGCTCTGATCGTCGAAATGTTGAGTTGAAACCAACGGTTCTTTTCAGAACCACCCCAACTCATTTAGAGATAGTCATTACATGGTGTTACCTCAAATCTATCCATATCATATTTCCACCATGCAAAGTTTCAAATCGTACTTAAGTGTACATGGATTGACAGTCAATATAAGATTGCATTGCCCTTGGGTGTGTATTGTTCTGTTGGATTAAAAGGACGACACATAGAGGAGCAACCATGCTGGACAATGGGCTAGACATCACTGGTGACACTAACATGTGTTTATATAGAGGACTAACCATGCTGGACAATGGGCTAGACATCACTGGTGACACTAACATGTGTTTATATAGAGGACCAACCATGCTGGACAATGGGCTAGACATCACTGGCGACACTAACATGTGTTTATATAGAGGAGCAACCATGCTGGACAATGGGCTAGACATCACTGGTTACACTAACATGTGTTTATATAGAGGAGCAACCATGCTGGACAATGGGCTAGACATCACTGGTGACACTAACATTTGTTTATATAGAGGACCAACCATGCTGGACAATGGGCTAGACATCACTGGCGACACTAACATGTGTTTATATAGAGGAGCAACCATGCTGGACAATGGGCTAGACATCACTGGTGACACTAACATGTGTTTATATAGAGGACCAACCATGCTGGACAATGGGCTAGACATCACTGGTGACACTAACATGTGTTTATATAGAGGACCAACCATGCTGGACAATGGGCTAGACATCACTGGTGACACTAACATGTGTTTATATAGAGGACTAACCATGCTGGACAATGGGCTAGACATCACTGGTGACACTAATTAAACATGTGTTTATATAGAGGACTAACCATGCTGGACAATGGGCTAGACATCACTGGTGACACTAACATGTGTTTATATAGAGGACCAACCATGCTGGACAATGGGCTAGACATCACTGGCGACACTAACATGTGTTTATATAGAGGAGCAACCATGCTGGACAATGGGCTAGACATCACTGGTGACACTAACATGTGTTTATATAGAGGACTAACCATGCTGGACAATGGGCTAGACATCACTGGTGACACTAACATGTGTTTATATAGAGGACTAACCATGCTGGACAATGGGCTAGACATCACTGGTGACACTAACATGTGTTTATATAGAGGAGCAACCATGCTGGACAATGGGCTAGACATCACTGGTGACACTAACATGTGTTTATATAGAGGACCAACCATGCTGGACAATGGGCTAGACATCACTGGTGACACTAACATGTGTTTATATAGAGGAGCAACCATGCTGGACAATGGGCTAGACATCACTGGTGACACTAACATGTGTTTATATAGAGGAGCAACCATGCTGGACAATGGGCTAGACATCACTGGTGACACTAACATGTGTTTATATAGAGGAGCAACCATGCTGGACAATGGGCTAGACATCACTGGTGACACTAACATGTGTTTATATAGAGGACTAACCATGCTGGACAATGGGCTAGACATCACTGGTGACACTAACATGTGTTTATATAGAGGACCAACCATGCTGGACAATGGGCTAGACATCACTGGTGACACTAACATGTGTTTATATAGAGGAGCAACCATGCTGGACAATGGGCTAGACATCACTGGTGACACTAACATGTGTTTATATAGAGGAGCAACCATGCTGGACAATGGGCTAGACATCACTGGTGACACTAACATGTGTTTATATAGAGGACTAACCATGCTGGACAATGGGCTAGACATCACTGGTGACACTAACATGTGTTTATATAGAGGACCAACCATGCTGGACAATGGGCTAGACATCACTGGTGACACTAACATGTGTTTATATAGAGGACCAACCATGCTGGACAATGGGCTAGACATCACTGGTGACACTAACATGTGTTTATATAGAGGACCAACCATGCTGGACAATGGGCTAGACATCACTGGTGACACTAACATGTGTTTATATAGAGGACCAACCATGCTGGACAATGGGCTAGACATCACTGGTGACACTAACATGTGTTTATATAGAGGAGCAACCATGCTGGACAATGGGCTAGACATCACTGGTGACACTAACATGTGTTTATATAGAGGACCAACCATGCTGGACAATGGGCTAGACATCACTGGTGACACTAACATGTGTTTATATAGAGGACTAACCATGCTGGACAATGGGCTAGACATCACTGGTGACACTAACATGTGTTTATATAGAGGACCAACCATGCTGGACAATGGGCTAGACATCACTGGTGACACTAACATGTGTTTATATAGAGGAGCAACCATGCTGGACAATGGGCTAGGCATCACTGGTGACACTAACATGTGTTTATTTAGCACAATTACAATCCTTATTGATGTAACATTTTAACAAGATTTTCAGAACGTTAATATCCATGTGTACCCTAACTTAAACAAAAGCAATCTATTACTAAATTAATCTGGGTCAGAAAGGCTCATAATTGAAACAAAAAGGATGGATCTTGTATGCAATTTCTTAGTACACCAGTTACATGTATCTGAGATGACTAGCTGGCAGACTTGGGTTGACTCTAGCTTGTGACTTAGATTCAAGTCACATCATGGCCTCATGGGTTGTACACTAGAATTGTGGACAAGTTGTTAAATGTATGTTGCGGTGATAGCGTTCCGTCTCTCTCTCCGCGCGATTCCAAATCTCCTCGCGATTCCCGCGTCACTGGCGGTATTCTTGCGAGACTGCTGGCCCCCGCGAGACTGATGGTCTCACGACAATGGTCCCATTTAGTGGAAGTCTGCAGCCAGCAGTTCACTCTAGAGCAGTGACCTCACGAGAGCAGTCTTCGATCACAGAAACCTGAATCATTACGCCACCACCATGACTTGACTATCTCACTGCGGCAGACCTTTAACGACTTGTCCACAGGTCTAGTGTACACTGGTTGAGTATTTAGATGTTTAAAATGTTTTAATTTGTTGTTGGAAATCAAGGTGTATGTTTTAAAGCCATTGGACCCTTTCTGTAAACAGTATTGTCCAAGGCCCACACTTTGTGTATCACAACTTCTATATAAAATAACAAACCTGTGAAAATTTAGGCTCAATCGGTCATGGGAGTCGGGAGAAAATAATGGGAAAACCCACACGTGTCATGACATGTGAGTGTGTTTAAAATAAATCCGTAATCCTCGATATCGAGAATTGATATTGTTTTGCTGTTTTCTCAAAAAGTAAAGCATTTCATGGAATAATATTTCAAGAGAAGTCTTTCACCACTACCTTCTGTAAACCCTGTCAGTTATTTGTAAATCTGTGAACTTATTTTCTTTTTTCTGTTCCGAAAGTGTCCAATTGCTTTAAGAGTTTTTATTGGATGTTATTTTTGTTGTAGGTCCCCATTGGATCGCTACAGTAGGAGGAGATCACGTAGTAGATCAAGAGGCAGAGATTACCAGTCTAGTAAATATTACAGGAGATCGAGATCACGTAGTGTCAGTAGATCACGTAGAAGGTTTGTATGTATACACGTTCAGGACCATTTGTAAACTTAAGGGCAGTGGACACTATTGAAAGTAGACTGTGCAAGTCTCGCGCTCACCGGAGCGAGAAAACACCACAAACGAAAAACTCTTCTTTTATGAAATCAAATCTTTGCTTTAAATTATTCTTTATGCCGAATCTTAACCAAAAAAAATCATTACAGCTTGTTAAAATTAGTTTCAGCTTTTAAAACAAATATACAATTAGTAGGGTTTTAGTTTATGTATAGACAAAAGTAAAACTCTGGGACTAGGATGTTTATTTGATCTTAATTTTTTTTCGAAACCCACGCTGTAAATCTACCCCGAATGTGAAACTACTAAAAGCTGGTTTATACGCGGACGCATGATGGGCGCGAGGGCATTGGATTAATGCGTGACACAGTTTAACATGTTTAAAGAGGAAACCGACGCCTAAGCGACCATTGAAAAGGCTTTCCACCCCCCGCGACCAAAACAAGCTTCTGCTTTAGTTTCGTGATCGGAGATGGGCACAAATTCTTAATTTGTTTCAAGTAACCTGACTTTATGTCAAGTTTAAAAATATTTTTTTCTCTGCTATTTTTAATTTTATATATGTTGTCAATTAGTATGACATTTCAACAACATGTAATTTTAATGGTCATAAGATACGTTAAACTAAAATAATGGCCGAAACAAAATCTCCCCAATGTAAAACTCTGTAAGGTTGGGACCACAATGGTCCCGGAAGTTTAATTTCTCGCGACACTTGCACAGTCTATTACTCAAAAATAATTGTTGTCTTAAAAACTTACTTGGTAATGAGCAGTGTTGAGCTATTGATAGTATAAAACATTGTGACAAACCTTTGAAGTACATGTAACATAGTTTTTGAGAAAGAGGTAATTTTTCACTCAAATAGTAATTTTATTCTGAAAGCAAAGTAATGCAACAAGGGTGTTTTTCTTTCATTATTCTCTTGCAAACTCGATCACCAATTGAGCAAAAATTTCAGTTGTTATTTTATGCATTCGTTGGGATATGCCAAGTGAGTCACAAAGGGAAGTTGAAGACGCTGGTTCTATGAAGTTCAAGACCTTCAATATTTCCTCTTCAATGCAATCACAGTCCGATTGTTAAGAAATATTTTTTTAAGAAGACATTAAGTATTATTCTTCAACTACAAAAGCATTGGGTAAATCTTATGTTTTGAACAATCTGTATGCATATGTTGAGATACACAAAGTGAGAAGACTAGTCTTTGACAATTATCAATAGTGTCCAGTGTCTTTAAAATGAATTTTACTGTATTTATTTGAAAGAAGATTTACCTCAATTTTTTTTAGGGATTGTTTTACATTAAAAAACATTGAATTGAAAAACACAAATCTGCCGGTCTTAAGTAGTCATGAATTTACTTGCCGATGATAAAAATAACTGGTCTCTGGCCTGCGGTTCATTGTAAAACTTGAGCTCTGATTGGACTAGCAACTGACGGTTTGTTTTTTATGATTTGTTTCATTTTAGATCTCGCACACGCTCAAGAACTCCAAGTAGAAGCCGGAGAAGAACTCGCTCAAAAAGTTCGTCTTTAGAGCGCTCGTCAAAATGTTCCAGCCGCTCACGAAGTGAGACCACAGAGAAAGTCAAGGTGAGTCCTACAGATGACTCATTTCCACAGACTTCCCATGTTGTTGGGATGTATCAGTCGGAGATTGTTTGAAAATGTTTGTTTGCAATCTCGATGCATGTTTGTGTGGATCATTATATTCTACTCTTAAAACATCTTTCTAACCATGCATTTTATAACAAATGGTTTCAAACGCTATTCATGGACCAATGCGACAGATCCAAGGCATTGTTTCCCTTTAAGTGCCCGTCTTGGAATTCACAAGGATTCTGTGACAGTATCCAGTTTTATTATGAACCAAAAGTAAGAATTCAGTGAAATTAAGAACCATAAACAGTCCAAGTCCAAATTGGGACTGAAAGGACAACAGAGTTACAAAAGGGTGTGTTCAGGCTTAATGAATAGCTATCATGTATGTTGGTTGCGTTGGCAGGTAACAGCTGAAACAGTTAAAGAGAAGATGCAGAGAGCTATTGAAGCAGCAGGTTCGTACAATTTGAATATATCTTCAAGTCAGGGCCCAATCATTGCTCCGCTTACCGCCGCTAATATAGGGAAAGCGCCTGCGCTTCCTATTACCATTCTTTGCTTACAGGTCAAGCCCCTAATTTCTGCACTTCCGATCACCATTCTTTGCCTACAGAGCAAGCCCCTAATTTGTTTGCTAGCGGCGTAAGCGGAGTGTATGATGTTCCAACAATCCAAAACTTAATCTAGGAGTCCTATATTAATAAATATCGAAAGCTTGGGGACTCTTTGCAGCTAACCATCCCAAGTCTTATCAATTTTATATTGAGTACCCTATGTATGGATAGTGTTATGCATTCTAAGCTCCCGTGTGTAAGTTTGTTTACCAAAATGTGTATGGCTTTGAATGCCGAATGCATTTTTGCCAAGTGGGCTTCAACTGCTCCTGCTATGTCTTTATCACCTGTTAATGGCAGTGGACAAGAGAGTATTGGTAGTTACTCAAAATAATTATTAGCATAAAACCGTTTTTGGTGTCGAGAAATGGGGAGCTGATGATGGTATAAAACATTGTGAGAAACAGCTCCCTTTGAAGTAACCTAGTTTTCGAGACAGAAGTTTTTCTCCACGAATTTGATTTCGGGACCTTAGATTTAGAATTTGAGATCACGAAATCAAGCATCTGAAAGCACACAACTTCGTATGACAAGGTTGTTTTTTCTTTCATTATTATCTCTCAACTTCGACGTTCGATTGAGCTCAAATTTTCACAGGTTTGTTATTTTATGCATGTTGAGATACACCAAGTGAGAAGACTGGTCTTTGACAAATACCGATAGTGTCCAGTGTCTTTAATATATTATTGTTGAAATAAGTTATGAATTGTTCAAAACTTGGTATTACTTGTTGGTAAACTTGACTTATGAATTGTATATGAAACATATCAAATGACAAGAAGTGTGAGGTTATGTGAGCAAAGTATTTGCATAAAATATGGCAGAATATACTCATTTATTGAAACCTGGACTTTAAGCCTTGTGAAATGGAACAGTCAGAAATTAATTTTGTGATTATATTCAGCTTAATTTTACTCATTAATATGGCTCACAGAAGCTGCTGGTGTGTTTTTATTTGGTTTCCTTGTTATTAAATATTGAGAATATTTGTATTCTGCTTGACCGGAACCCATGTGTACTCCTGGATGGAGAGAAGCAATTATGATAAAGTGCCTTGCTCAAGGACACAACTGACTCGACTGACCAGGCCAATATTTAAACCCACATTCTGTAAATTACAGAACTTGAGTCTACCGCCCTCGACCGCTCAGCCTTGACTCCCTAATTTTTTACGCTTATTGGCATTTCCATGGTCAGTCGCATTACACTTTACTGTGTCATTTCTTGATCTTGGTGGTTGTAGTTCTATGAGATATTCTTTCCACTAAGTTGATAGACTGGTTTGTACTTGACACCCCAAGGCTTTGAATTGATGATTAGAAATGTTGTGTGCTTTGTGTTCTGGATGTTATAATGTTGTTAAAATTGGTCAGTCGCATCACACAAAAAAGACATGATAACAAATACGCTAGTCACAACTCAAAAGTTTCCTCTAACTAAGATACTTGCATGAAACACATGCAAGTTACTACATGAAACACACAACTCGTTACAGGGTTATTATAAATGGCCAGCAACTTGAACTTTTAGGTATACATGGCAAAACCATGGTCCGTCATTGCGGGCAGTCCCATTACAGTTTTTCAGTCAATTTAGCCAAGCCTACATAGAGCCCCAGCTGAGTTCTTATTTGGCAAAATTGTGTTCATTCCTTGTCAACAAATAAATTAATTGGTTTAATATTTTAACTTCTAGGTGGAAAGAAAGTTATGAAAAAAAATTGATTTTTGGGGTGTCATGTCCATGTTTGCTTGGATTTGCCCTAATGCAGCCCATATGTGTATAGGTATCCTATTTCTATAGGATATAATGTATATGTGTAAACACTAAACAGCTAACAAATGTTCACTTTGTACCACTCTATTTCTTCAGCCTCAGCAAATGACAAACTGAAAGAGAAAGGACTTTTCCATGAAAGCAAATCTGGTAATGTTTTGAATTTTGTCTGTTTCCCTAGCAATTTTGAGTTTTCAATAAAACCCATATGTATCACCACGTGGGGGCGCTTTCATCAGCCAGGCAGTTTGCTAGCATCACAAGTACAGTTTTGTATCTTTTTGTTACTCCCTGGTGATAGCTTGTTGTATAATAGTGAAAAAGACAGTTCTTGTTACTTGTTAATTTGCTTGACATTTGCTTCCCCTCCAGCTATGAAATGGTAAAGCCCTCCGCTGCCCTCTGGTAAACAACTCCTTATAAGGGAATGCTGTGCGCGTCGCGCGTATCGCGTGATGTGGCACAACTGTTTCAGCCGTTGCTCTCGACCAATAGGAATGTAGAAACTGTCTTTAAAGAACAGGTGCAAGGTCGCGTGGGCACCCATGAATTAACACTTTTTACCGGTCATAAACAAAGGTTTATACACACCCACTTGATGCGCTCTCCACCATTAGGAATAGCGAAACTGTCTGAGGTATTTATGAATGTGGGATAAGTTCAATGTCTACTGCAAACTATCATCAATTCCGTCAAGAACTGTTTGATGTGGATGGTTGGTTAAGTATAAGTATAGGATATGTGGGTTCAAAAGAACCCAGTGCCTTTATCCAAAAGAGAAGGGGTTCGCCCCGGTGTTCCTGGCTGTAGCTGCTGAACGCGCCGTAGCACCTTGTAAACCCTTATAAGGTGCTAAATAATTGGGTCTCAGAATTCATCACTGCAATAGCACCTTGTAAACCCTTATAAGGTGCTAAATAATTGGGTCTCAGAATTCATCACTGCAATAGCACCTTGTAAACCCTTATAAGGTGCTAAATAATTGGGTCTCAGAATTCATCACTGCAATAGCACCTTGTAAACCCTTATAAGGTGCTAAATAATTGGGTCTCAGAATTCATCACTGCAATAGCACCTTGTAAACCCTTATAAGGTGCTAAATAATTGGGTCTCAGAATTCATCACTGCAATAACCTATCTTTCTGAAAGTTTGTATCTACTCAGCGTCTTGAGTACCTTGTTTGGTAGCCCTGGTGGCCTTGCACTTTCGTATTGTACTGCAGTGACGTCCTGGATATCAGGGTCAATTCCTGGGGCGGAAAATTTTCAAAGCTTCATAACTCAAATCTTACCTGCAAGAAAGCACCAATTTCAACAGATTCACATTCCATGGCATCATATATTTTTCTGCGGTGGGTTTTGATCGTCATACATTCTTCACAAATCCGTAATTTTTATGAAATAATGCAGCTCCCAACGTTAAGAAATTCCAATATTTGTTTTTACTCTCACAGACTGCCAGGTGTACGCAAGACGCACGACGCGCAAATCTTGCATTGCGTTTTGCGTGTTAAACCCTGTGCAGTCAAGATACGGTGAGCCAGTAGTTATGCGTCTTGCATCTTGCGTCTTGCACGCGAATGTATACGTGTACGCAAGGCAGCAGACAACACTGTGAGAAAACGATCAAAATGGGAATTTTTTAATGTTGGGAGCTGCATTATTTCACGAAAATGACGGATTTGTGAGGAATATATGATGACCAAAACCCACCGCAAAAAAATGTATGCCGCCATGGAATGTGAATCTGTTGAAATTAGTGGCTTGTTGCAGGTAAGATTTGAGTTATGAAGCGTTGAAAATTTTCCGCCCCAGAAACGGGCCTCAATAGTTAGGACTCTGCATCTGTATACAGAGAAAGAGTCCTATATAGGGCTAGCTACTTGTTTGGTAGATACGAGCACTTTATAAGACTTCGATATTATTACATAAATAGTAAAATGAAATTGTATGAAAATTCTTGTCTTTCAGAACTTGCAAGTATTGTGGATGAGAGACTGAAGCAGCAAGCCATTGCAGAAATCGAGGAGGATTCTTTCAGACCAAACACCTTCCTGTCGGGACAAAGCAAGGTAAAGCTACTCACTCCAAGAATATCCCTCAATCCTATACCTTCATGTCGGTCTCTCAATCATATACCCTCCTGTCGGGACAAAGCAAGGTAAAGCTTGAGGGCGCCCTGTAGAGGCTGCATCATGGTGTTTTGTGCTCTGTAAAAATTTTGAAGTTTTTATCCTTTTTCTTGCTTTGGATTTTGATGTTTGTCTTCAGTTGTGGACTATTATTTGTTGTAAGTACTGGTGATCAACTGCATCCTTATCGTTTCTATGAACTGTACTGTGAAAGTGACTTTTTATCATCGTTTTGTGCTACAATTTTTAAACTGTTTTCTACACTATTGAATGAGTGATGCCAGACAACTCGTAGTGCTAGAATTTAATTTGTAGATAGTCTGGTACCTTACCTACATGTAAATATGTGCCATTACAAGTATACTGTGAGTACACTTATGAAAATTGGTGATGCTGTGAAGAAACAATGCCCTCTAAATGAATCCACTTGGCAAACACTGAAAGACTTTAATATTGAAAAGAAGACCCACAGAGGTTGTCGAGCTGGTACGAACAAACAACGTCAAATAATACCATTGATCACCGTAAGAACTGGCTCTTTTTACAACAAAAACAAAACGAATAAATCCAACTTAGTGAAGATTCCTTTTGTTCATCCAAGTTACTCCTCGCACATGGAATGCCGTTTTGCTCTCTGGAATGCTGCGTCCATAAAGAAAAATAACTGCTCCACATCATTGATTGATTTTATCGTCACAAATAGATTGGACATGCTTGCCATAACTGAAACTTGGTTGAAGGGTGATGATCGTGATAGCCGTGTCTTAGCAGATTTGGCTAACTCACTACTTGATTTTGATGTGCACCATGTACCGCGTGCTAATGGAACAGCAGGCGGTGGTATTTGTATTATCATACGTAAGGGCTTTGAGGTTATAATCAACAAATGCTCAGATTTTACATCCTTTGAGCATATGGACCTTACAGTCAACTCTGCAAGTAAGTCATTGAGATTAGTTGTCATCTATAGACCTCCTCCCTCCAAAAAGAACAATACTACGGCCTCAATGTTTTTGAACGAATTCTCAACACTGATTGAACGCTTGTCTGTGATTGCAACCAGTATACTACTCACTGGAGATTTCAATATCCACGTTGATGATACCAATGATACAGTTGCAAAGAACTTTCTAGATATGCTTGTTTCAGCTGATCTTCGTCAACTTGTTACGGGCTCCACACATAGACATGGTCACACACTTGATTTGCTCATTACTCGTCAGGCAGATGATACTGTACATCATATCGAGTTGGATCATAGTTTACCATCAGATCATGCAGCAGTTATGATGACAGTGGAAATCTCCAAGCCAGACTGTACACGACTATCCATTACCTCTCGTAATCTACGGAACATCAACTTGGAAGATTTCCGACATGACATTGAAATGTCACCACTAACTACTGACCCATGCACCAATTTAGATGATTTAGTCGATCAGTATGACAACACCTTGCGTAGTCTGATGGATAAACATGTGCCTGAAACCACTCGCACCATCACACTTCGCCCTCACACACCTTGGTACTCTGACATCCTTCGTTCATCTAAACGTGTAAAACGCCGACACGAACGTAAATGGAAAAAATCTGGACTTGAGATTGATCGTCAAGTGTTTCGGGAGAGCTGTAGCACCTACCGCCATATACTACAAAGCGCTAAAACTAACTATCATAGTAATCAGATCGCACAATGTGACTCTCGAAAGCTTTTTCGTATGGTGTCCAACATGACAGGTAGTTCAGCACGGGTTCTTCCGACTGTACCTGAACACGACTTAGTAAATCAGTTTGCCAATTTTTTCACTGGCAAGATCAAAGACATAAGATACAGTCTAGACCATACCACAGCCACACCCATCTCAGTCAACATTGATAAGTCTTGTACGAGCAGGTTTGGTACATTCACTTCAATCTCCATGGATGCTGTAAGAAGAATCATCATGGGTACATCAAACAAGTCCTGTTTGTTGGATCCTCTCCCTACATCCTTGTTGAAGAACTGTATTGATGAAATACTACCTGTTGTTACTAACATCAGCAATCTCTCCCTAATGCAAGGCTACATTCCCCGGTTGATGAAGTCAGCCATAATAACTCCGGTTATTAAGAAAGCCAATCTTGATTCCGAAGGTTTGCACAATTACCGGCCAATTTCTAACATACCCTTCATCACCAAAGTCCTGGAACATGCTGCTTCATCACAGTTAATGTCGTATATTGAGGAAAACAGTCTTCATAGCAAAATCCAGTCAGCATATAGGCATCATCACAGCACTGAGACAGCTATGTTGAAGGTACACAATGATCTACTCCGAGCTGTGGACAACAACAAGGAAATAGTACTTGTGCTACTCGATTTATCTGCTGCCTTCGATACCATCGACCACAAGTTGTTGCTAAAACGTTTTGCAGATAGATATGGTGTATCTGATGTTGCACTCAAGTGGTGTTCCTCATATCTCTCTGAGCGTGGACAATCTGTTGCCATCGGTGAGTCTGTGTCAGAACAGCATCCACTTACCTATGGCATACCACAGGGCTCAGTCATTGGCCCCAAGCAATTCACTTTGTACACTGCTCCAATTGATGATATTTTAGCTGCACATGGCATTGAAGGCATGGTCTACGCAGATGACACGCAGCTTTACACGTTTTTTGATCCATCAACACGAGACACTGCACTTGCTTCTGTAGAAGCATGTATTGCTGATATTAGAGCATGGACAATTGCAAACAAGCTCATGCTGAATGACTCAAAAATGGAGATCGTTCATTTGTCATCTCGCTTCCGCACGACACAACCTTTACGACCGCTGAAAATTGGACTTTCATACATCGAACCCGTGCCACAAGTACGTATTCTTGGTACTATGGCTGACCGTCACCTCACAATGTCACGCCATGTAAATATGGTGTCCCGGAATGCTACATATTCGATTAGAAAGATCGGTCAACTACGCAAGTTTCTGAACCGTGGTACAACTGAGATACTTGTACATGCTTTTATTTCTTCTAAGCTAGACTATTGCAACAGCCTATTACATGGATTGCCTCACTTTGAACTTGCTAAGCTGCAGCGTGTCCAAAACACAGCTGCTAAGCTCGTTGTCTGTGCCAAAAAACACGACCATGTTAAACCCATTCTACACAATCTCCACTGGCTCCCAATTCGCAAACGCATACTGTTCAAATCACTCTTGATGGTCTACAAGTCCCTTAACTACATGGCACCTGTTTACATTAGGAATCTCCTCAATCCATATGCCCCTACCCGCTCCTTGAGATCCAGTGCCAAAGGATTACTGACAATTCCACAAGCATCCCGTACATCACTGTCCTCCTATGGGGACAGAGCTTTCTCCATTGCAGCTCCAAAAGAATGGAATAAACTCCCCGATGACATTAAATTTGCAAAATCACTAAACCATTTTAAGAAGGCTCTGAAAACCTATCTTTTTAAATTGTCATTTGTTTAAATAATTTATATTGTGATCATAGTTGTCAAGTGTTTAGTTGTATTGTCACCTTTCGAGATTACCCAATTTGTGTATATTTTTAATCACTCCTGACTGGCTCGGGTTTTTATGTTTTATTTAAATTGTTAGTTATTCTTAAATTCATTCATATTGTTATTGTAGTTTCAAATCGTTTTCTGTTTAAATCTTTTTAATATTTTTTCTTTTCTTGTTACAGCGCTTTGGGGTCGTTAGGGCGTAAAGCGCTTTATAAATGTTACCATTATTATTATTATTATTATTATTATTTATTATTTAAAGCTACTCACTCGATCACTACTAAAAAGTAGTGGGATGGGCGAGCAAGTCTGGAACAAATACATCTAACCTTATGTGCACCCCATACCTTTACTTTTGCATTTAATTTCTATGTTATACTTGTTCCATATTGTTTTGTTTGACTAGAATTCTAAAAATCTCAAAATAGCATTAACTGCAAAATTTTCTTTTGAATTTCACCACCTGTGAAGGATCTATGTGAAATACAACATAGCAGAGAGATAGCTTATTCACATTTCTAAATTGACCCAAACCAAATTTTTATTAGTTGTGGATATATTTGTTTATTCCAACAACAGTCAAAAGGCTCGACCAAGATAAACAAAGAACAGAATCATGATAATGCTATATTTGGCAGTGCTGCTGTCACAGTACAAGGACTTAATGGACCAGCATACAAGAGGAATCAAACTATATTTTATAAAACTGTCAACCGAGGGGAGCTAGCTAGTTCGCTGGTAAGTAACATTGATACAATAATGTATGTAAATTATGCCGAATCTAAAGCTGCACAGGGATTAAAGCCTGCCGTCAATTTCACCAAACTCTTCCTAACTTAGGATTAATCTGAAGACTTAGGAGGAGTCCCAGCCCTGCACTGTAACATGCAAACCTTAAGATTAATCCGAAGTTAGCCTAACTCGAGATAGGATAAAATCAGCTGCAGGTTCATACTTCCTGCAAATGCGAATGGTGACGCAACAATCGATATGCACTCCATTTCTCTTTGTGACTCAGAGAAATTTGCGAAGCAGTCGCAGGAAGTATGAACCAGGCTTTAGAATTCAACTAAATGTAATAAATACTCTGTGCTTGAGTCCTGTAGAGGAGAAATAATCTACAGTTAATAATAAAAATAATTGTGGCTTCTCATAAAGCGCGCATGTCCGTCACTCGATGACTCTCCTGGTGCTGTAACAGTATTTCCTGCAAGGTTTGGGACTATGTTTGAATTATGAGACCTAGTCCTTTTATAGCACCATGTTACGTTGTGGCGCAATTTGCTGTTGATCATACCAGAACACCAACAAAACTTCTGACCGTTGGTTCCAATTTTTGTGCAGCTTTTTACAAGGGAATTATTTCATTGAAGGACCCAAGCAAAATTCCAAGACGTTGAACAAACTTTTTCCCCCTGAAATATCTGAATTCAATTTCCCAAGCACAATACACATACTTAATTGTCATAAACCAATTTATCAATTTGCAGTTAGCCAAGTCATCTGAGGACAAGATGGAAGCATGGATTGAGAAACTACAAAGGATGAGGACAGAAAAGATTCAAGCAAATCCAGAATACTTCAAGAAACTTCTGAATATTGGTTCCAAGTCAGATATCTGATATAATAAAAGCAAACCAGGAAAAATACCAAATACTTCAACCAGAAAACTTCTGATAATCGGTTCAAAGTCAGGTATCTGATTTAAAGACACTGGACACTATTGGTAATTGTCAAAAACCAGTCTTCTTATCTCAAAATATGCACACAAAAACGAACCTGTGAATTTAACTCAATTGGTCGTCAAAGTTGCGAAATAGTAATGGAAGAAAAAACACCCTTGTCACACGAAGTTGTGTGCTTTCAGATGCTTGATTTCGGGACCTCAAAATCTAATTCTGAGGTTTCAACATCAAATTCAAATATTTTAGTGGATAACTACTTCTTTCTCGAAAAACAACGTTACTTCAGAGGGAGCCGTTTGTCACAGTGTTTATACTATCAACAGCTCTCCATTGATTGTTACCAAGTAGGTTTTTCGGTAAACAATTCTTTTGAGTAATTACCAATAGTGTCCACTGCCTTTAATAGGAGCAAACCAGGAAACGTCTGGCCATTGGTTCCAATGCAGGATAGTAAAACAAGTTATTCAGAAAGGTTTCTGTCTGTTGTTTCTAGTTCAGTTATCTGCAATAATAGAAGCAAACCATGACAAATACCGATTTAAGAATACTTCAAGAAACGACGTTTGACTATTGATTGTAACTCAGATATCTGATGCTATACAAACAAACAAGGACATCTTACCACCCAGAAATGCTTCAAGAAACCTCTTGCTATTGGTTCTTTTTCAGTAACCTGTGAGAATAGAAGCTAAACCTGGCAACTACATGGGACCTAAACACAAATACTTCGATGAACTTTGGACTATTGGTTCCAATTAGATTTCTTGTAAAATAGAAGCAAACCATGACAGCTAACCACAGGGAAATACTTCAAGAAACTTCTTACCAGCTGTTCCAAATCAGATTTTTGATATAAAAAAATTTTAAAAACATTTTCCCGAACCTAGAATACTGTATTGGTTCCTCTTTAGAAATAGTAACAGAGTATTAATAGCAGCATTATGTACATCCTTTTGTTTCACTTTATCTGGTATAATACCCCTGGCCATTTACATGTGTGTTAACTTATGTCCAATTGTGATTTAAACTTGGTCTTTTCTGATTCTCTGTTGATAGATGAATGTAAGAGACAAATTTTTCTTTAGTATAACAAAAGTATGTGGGCAATTCCAAGCAAACATGGACATGACAGCAACAAAAATGAAATTGTTGTCACAACATTTTTTCCACTTAAAAGTTATAACATAATATGAGGTTAATTTATTTTTAGATGACAAGTAATGAACCCAATTTTGCCAAATAAGAACCAGGCCTTGGGCTCCATGTAGGCTTGGCTTAATTGACTGGAAAACTGTAATGCGACTGACAATGGTTTTGCCATGTATACCTAAAAGTTCAAGTTGCTGACCATTTATAAGTATCCTGTTGGATACTCATGTATAAGAGTTGTGTGTTACATTAGTAACACCTTCGCAAGCTTTTTGATAGAGGAAATTTTTGAATTGTGACAAGTGTTTTTTTTACCATGTCCTTTTTGTGTAATGTGACTGACCGCTTTTTACAACGTTATAACATCCAGAGCACAAAGCCCACAACTTTTCTAATATCATCAATTCAAAGCCTTGGGTGTCAAGTACAAATCAGTCTATAAACTTAGTGGAAAGAATATCTCTCAAGAAATTACCATAGAGCTATATATATTGTCTAGGGTGCTAACTTGCTCTGCGCTTTGAAGCCACCCTGGGCGCAGACATGTTTTTTGTATTGGTTTGTACATAAACATGGATGCGCCCACACGGCTTCAAAACCTTAGTGCGTGTATAACAGGGTGTTAGCGCTCTAGTCATTATATACAGCTCTATAAGGTTTATCGCGAATAGAAAAATATCAAGAGAGGGTGCTGTTGAACCCACACAAAGGTATATGCGCTGCGTGCTCGAGTCGTAGAAACTGCATAGAAACCACCCCACATTCCTTCCCACAATGCATTGCGTTTCTGAATCGCGATAAACCTTAGGGAAATGACACAGAACAGTGTAATGGAATTGCCCAGATGCATGATGGAATAAAGCAAAGAATTGAGGTATATTTTAGTGGTAAATGCTTTTGTTGATATGCCCTATTGAATACAAGAAGAAAAGACAGGAAAAAAAGATTTTCTAAATGTAGACTTCCACAAAACATATACTTGCAAAAAAACAAGTCGCCCAACATATACTTCAAAAAAATAATAATTGCTAATTATATTTTAGGTCTGAAATATGAAACAAGGAAAGACACTTTCTTAAGGTTTTATAATTTAAACTAAACTGTTTAATTCAATACTTATTTCATCAGAATTAAATTATAAGCATTGCCACAATAAAGGAACTCGTCTTTGATTTTAGTTATTGTTACTGCTCATATCAGACCATTCCCATTAGAGGGCGCTGTAACTAGTTTTTAAGTCTCGAGTGTTTAGTTCACAGTGGCGCAAATCTCATGTACTTAATAAAGTATATACCCATGTTGACTGGGGCTGAGTGTTTTTACGGATTAAAGGCAGTGGACACTATTGGTAATTACTCAAAATAGTTATTAGCATAAAACCTTACTTCGGTAACGAGTAGTGGGGAGAGTTTGATAGTATAAAACATGAGAAACGGCTCCCTCTAAAGAAACGTAGTTTTCGGGAAAGAAGCAATTATCCACGAATTTGATTTCGAGACCTCAGATTTAGAATTTGAGGTCTCGAAATCAAGCATCTGAAAGCACACAACTTCGCGTGACCATGGTGCAACAAGGGTGTGTTATTTCTTTCATTTATATCTCGCAACTACGACGATCGATTGAGCTCAAATTTTCACAGGTTTGTTATTTTATGCATATGTTGAGGTACACCAACTGTGAAGACTAGTCTTTGACAATTACCAATAGTGTCCAGTGTCTTCAAGAAACATCAGGTACTTGCTTTTCAGAACCAGCGTTTTCATTGGATACAATGATTTTATTGGTTATGCGGTTTGATGGGTCTGTCGACCAATCTGTCGTCTTAATGAGTTTATGAATGTAGGTAAAAGGTGATACGGGGATTGCCTACGGTTTAGATAAGAGCCCCTTGGCGTTATTCACAACTGTGCGAGGCTTGTAAATTACGCCAGAGATCTGCATTGCAGCTCTTTATTCATACGTCAACCCCCCGTCCACAATCTCCCAATTAAACGAACGAATGAAGTGAAGTTTGATTATTGAGTCATTACCGTAATGAGGAGCACTGATGCTGCAGTAAACGCACCGACCATGCAGCAAGGACATTGACGTACTCTCGCAATATCTACATTTTTGAGAATCCAGTCAAATCCTGATCATTATGTAATTATGTATAACAATATGATTGAGGCATTGCATGAGGTATCAGTATATATTTGGTTTGCGGTAACACCATGTGTGTATCTACTTGCCAGGTAGAGTTTGTTCTTAGAGAACTGTCTTTCCTTATTCTTCACGCGGAGTAGATTTATCGGATGTTCGGGAGACTTCTCAGTCTCTGAAGAGAGCTGTCCCGTTTTTAACTACTACCCTGGGCCGAAGGTATAGAACATTATTGGCTGCGGAATACTACTTTAGCTTTAATAGGATCGTATACCACAATTGCAAGTAAAATCCATAGTGCCTGCGCGCGAAAAAAAAAATGTCCAGGATGGTAAAGGCCAAGATTTGCATACCTCGCTCTCATTGGCTGAGTCTTGCTTATGAATTATTCATTGCAAAGTTGTTGCATACAAGCTTACGCGCGTGTGTTTTGTACACTGTATGTACATACATGTATGTATGCTCGACTCTAACACACCGTGTCTGATCTATGTGAATGTATAGTACACGAGTGTGTGGTGTACATTTACATCCATGTCTTGCTCGTTGGTTGAGCCGTCAACCACAGAAGTCAACCACAGAAGTGTCTCGCTCTTTGGTTGTGCTGTCAACCACAGAAATGTTTGGCTCTTTGCTTGAGCCGTCAACCACAGAAATGTTTTGCCCTTTGGTTGAGCCATCAACCACATAAATGTTTCGCTCTTTGGTTGAGCCGTCAACCAGAGAAACGTCACGCTCGTTGGTTGATCTGCCAACCACATAAATGTCTTGCTCGTTGGTTGAGCCGTCAACCACCTAAATGTCTCGCTCTTTGGTTGAGCCGTCAACCAAAGAAATGTTTCGCTCTTTGGTTGAGCCGTCAACCACAGAAATGTTTGGCTCTTTGCTTGAGCCGTCAACCAGAGCAATGTCTCGCTCTTTGGTTGAACCATCAACCACAAAAATGTCTCGCTCTTTGGTTGTGCCGTCAACCACAGAAATGTCTCGCTCTTTGGTTGATCTGTCAACCACATAAATGTCTTGCTCGTTGGTTGAGCCGTCAACCACAGAAATGTTTTGCTCTTTGGTTGAGCCATCAACCAGAGCAATGTCTCGCTCTTTGGTTGAACCATCAACCACAAAAATGTCTCGCTCGTTGGTTGAGCCGTCAACCAGAGAAATGTCTCGCTCTTTGGTTGATCTGTCAACCACATAAATGTCTTGCTCGTTGGTTGAGCCGTCAACCACAGAAATGTTTTGCTCTTTGGTTGAGCCATCAACCACATAAATGTTTCGCTCTTTGGTTGAGCCGTCAACCAGAGAAACGTCACGCTCGTTGGTTGATCTGCCAACCACATAAATGTCTTGCTCGTTGGTTGAGCCGTCAACCACCTAAATGTCTCGCTCTTTGGTTGAACCATCAACCACAAAAATGTCTCGCTCTTTGGTTGTGCCGTCAACCAGAGAAATGTTTCGCTCTTTGGTTGAGCCGTCAACCAGATAAATGTCTTGTTCGTTGGTTGTGCCGTCAACCAGAGAAATGTCTCGCTCTTTGGTTGATCTGTCAACCACATAAATGTCTTGCTCGTTGGTTGAGCCGTCAACCACAGAAATGTTTTGCTCTTTGGTTGAGCCATCAACCACATAAATGTTTCGCTCTTTGGTTGAGCCGTCAACCAGAGAAACGTCACGCTCGTTGGTTGATCTGCCAACCACATAAATGTCTTGCTCGTTGGTTGAGCCGTCAACCACCTAAATGTCTCGCTCTTTGGTTGAGCCGTCAACCAAAGAAATGTTTCGCTCGTCGGTTGATCTGCCAACCACATAAATATCTTCACTCTTTGGCTTCCTCTATCAAATAAAGAAATATCTGTATTCATGGTTTCCTCTGTCAACCACAGAAATGTCTATCTCTTCCTTTAGCAGGAAAAGTTGATGATATGGCAAGGTCTACAGAATTTCCTTTGCTCTTTGGTTGAACCATCAACCACAGAAATGTTTGGCTCTTTGGTTGAACCATCAACCACAGAAATGTCTCGCTCTTTGGTTGAACCATCAACCCCATCAACCACAGAAATGTTTGGCTCTTTGGTTGAACCATCAACCACAGAAATGTTTGGCTCTTTGGTTGAACCATCAACCACAGAAATGTCTCGCTCTTTGGTTGAACCGTCAACCAAAGAAATGTCTCGCTCTTTGGTTGATCTGTCAACCACATAAATGTCTTGCTTGTTGGTTGAGCCGTCAACCCCCTAAATGTCTCAATTCACAGGTTTGTTGTTTTATGTTGGGATCAACCAAGTGAATACGTGTTCAGTGCCTTTAAAGTAGTTTTTGTTGCTAATAGTGTTACCTTTATTCATTTTAATGTGTGTAAGGGTATGTTTTTTAAAGTGCATTTGCTTGTTTTTTATTAATACTTTATTGTTTAGAGCAATTTATATAGGAATTTGTTGTACATCAATTGTTTAGTTATTATTATTATTGATAACAAGGTGCTTTATCATGTTTTATACTCTTTATTGTACTTATAAATCAAGTATCAAACCTCAAGAAACACTGACTGGGTAAAGTTTTCGTTGCTCATTTTCCAATTCATTCTTTTACTTGTAGGAATTATTCAGAATTGTGACACTCTGCGATGTGCGGGAGGTTGAACAGGGAGGCAGCCCAGCAAGGCTGAAGAGACTCAAGTCCACAAAGTACCATCAAAGCTTGACTGTAGTGAAATCTTTGCCATCGTCCTGCAATACACACAAGGCAGGTACAGTTTTGCAGTCAATTTTGTTGTTATTCTATCTCTAAAATAAGCCAAACACAGCAGTTCTTCGTTATACAAAGGTTTTACTGAACTTATGTATTTGAGTAGGATTTGAAACTTTTCATGGTAGAATTAAGATATGGAAAGGTTTGCAGTAACGCCATTTATTGACTTTCTCTAATGAGTTGGGGTGGTTCTGACAAGAACCATTGGTTTTAACTCGACATTAGTGATTTTGCTGTGGCTAGTGTTTAAATGGCCAAGTTTTTTGCGTCTGCCTATAGTGCACAACTTTATGGCATTTGCCAACCAAGAGTGTATGAAGATATGAATGCAGCATATTTCATGGACAAGGCCAATGGTGGCATTCATTACCAAAGTCGTCCCCAGTGGTGTTTAGTTTCATGGACAAGGCCAATGGTGGCCTTCATTACCAAAGTCGTCCCCAGTGGTGTTTAGTTTCATGGACAAGGCCAATGGTGGCCTTCATTACCAAAGTCGTCCCCAGTGGTGTTTAGTTTCATGGTGCATATTTTTCTTTCCCTGAATGCCTTGCTTTATTATAACCGCAGGGATGCATTTTGGAGGTTGTAACCAATAACAATTTTAGCTGAGTTGATGACCGAAACAGTTATTGGTTACAGCAGCCAAAATGCACCCCATGAAGAGTGACTTTAAAATTTCCTGTTTTCATATTTTAATTAGTCCTGTGATTGATCCATTCAGTGTTGAAGACTACATGCATCAGAGCCCACTGTCAAAAGATCAAGTCATAGATCTAATGTTGTGCCCCTCTCATTGTTATTTGATCTTGAGGGAGATCATATAAAAGCATGACTCATTTGAAATTTATTGCGTAAAAATACAAAATTTTGTACACCTGTGTATTGAGGGCATAAATAAGGGAATAAAAGGGTAGCTACTAGTTCTTTCACATTCGTTTAAAACACTGTGGCATGGTCAAATTGCCGTGTAAGATAAAGGCCCGAGCCGAAGGCAAGGGCCTTTATCAAACGGCAATTCGACCATGCAAGGTTTCAAACGACCGTGAAAGAACTATAGTAGCTACCCTATTATTCCCATTTAAAAAATACCTTTTTGGTTAAAAGGCATAATAAAGTAAGAAATTCTGTAAAACTTAACCATTTCCGAGTGCTTGAGCTCTGTATGTTTCAACCTCCATGGTATGTTCAGTATACATGTTACATGTACATGTACGATGTCTGTACGCGTGTGTTTTCCGGTTCCGTTCGTGCGCAGGCGCGTATAGTCTTGGTGCATATTCGCTGGTTTTTCATTCACTCGCCGACAGCGCCTGCGTCACCCATAACAAGAAACGTCTTGCATCAAGACTAGCACGGAGTCTCCGCTTACAACCGGTTATAAACAAAGGTTTAAACACCCCCACGTGACGCGCACTCCACCAATATGAATAGCGAAACTGTCTTGAGGTATTTATGAATGTGTTTTAACAAGCGTGCCCACACAGCAGTAAATTTGTTAAAGGCAGTGTACACTATTGGTAGTTGGTGTATCTCAACATATGCATAAAATAACAAACCTGTGAAAATTTGAGCTCAATCGGTCATCGAAGTTGCAAGATAATAATGAAGAAAAAGCACCCTTGTCACACAAATTTGTGTGCGTTTAGATGGTTGATTGCGAGACTTCTTTCTCGAAAACTACATCACTCCAGATGGAGCCACTTCTCACAATGTTTTATACTATCAACCTCTCCCCATTACTCGTCACCAAGACAGGTTTTATGCAAATAATTATTTTGAGTAATTACCAATAGTGTCCACTGCCTTTAAACTTGTTTCATCAATAGATACCCCTAGAAAGCATAGTTATGAAGATATTTTCAGTATTGATTTTCAGTGGTTAGGATACAAAAAGATAAAGAGATACTGATGTTGCCTGCTGCCCAGGGTAACGAGGCTGCTTTATTTTTTACCTCCATGAAGTATCAGGCCTGCTGTACACCTTGTTCAAATTCAGTATTGGCTTATTTTATAAAAATAAATCACAAAGGCAAAAGTTTAAGACTAAGGGAAATAGGTTCACAAAAAAAATATATATATATGAATGTATGTTATTTTAATACATTATTAAAGATATTATTAGGGTTAAACAGACAAACAGTAATTGGGAGAGCAGCATTTAAAAAAGTAAAAAACGGTGGACAAAAAATTAAACCAGTCTTTTTTGTTTTTATCTCAGAAAACTGTTACTCAGTGAGTTTGAAGGTGTAGACACACTCCTGCAACAGCTTGCTGTAAGTAGCCACTAGATTGTTTTTCTTGTCTGACAAACATTATTTTACAAATATTGACTGCTTCGAGTACTATGGTGGAAACTACGACTCCCGAGAAGATCTGGCAATGAGGTACGTCTATTTCGCCCAAGGGACTTTGAGTGACCAGAAGAGGGGCCTATTTCTTGAGGCCGAAGGCTGAGGCAAACAGGTCCCTGTTATGGTCACTCACAGGCCTGAAGGGGAATATACGTACACTAGTTACAGAATGATGCCAGTCAATATGTGTTTTATAACACCTCAATCTTAAATGAGGTGCAGCTTAGGGAAAATGGAACGGTCCGGGATCAACAAGGGAGTCAGAGTTTTAATCTGCAATAGCATGAGTAAAAGCAGTCAATATTTGTTGTATAACATCCTGAAACATGTAACGTTCGTACGCGCATTTCGGATACACAGATGCGTAACTGATTTGGTTCGAGGTGAGTTAAAAAGATGTCTAGATACTGCGCGCACCATGTAATAGTCGACTATTACATGGCAAACGACTACCACATGACCTCCAGGTTTCTAGTAAAACTAAGACATATCATGTCATTAGCTTTAAAAGCACTGGACACCTTTGGTAATTGTCAAAGATTAGGGGATCTCAACATACCATAAAATAACAAGCTTGTGAAAATTTGAACTCAGTTGGTTTTTGAAATTGCTTGCAACCCAGTATGCTAACAATTATTTTCAGTAATAACCAATAGCGTCCAGTGCCTTTAAGTTGATGGTTTAAATGAACATAAGTCAAGGTATACCCAAAACTAACAGTACTCCTATGTTGTTCAAAGGAGCTCTGGTGTAGTTTTAGCGACACCAAATTTCTGCAACTGACTACACTTAAACTACACCAACTTGGCACAAAATTTGCCCTAGACATGCTAGAGTTGGGCAAGGGCAATGAAATTGATCCTAGCATTCAGTGAAGAGTTCTTTGATATAAGTAGAGATAGTTCAAGGAGAAGGCTCATACAAGACTCAAAGTAAACCATTGACCTTTTGCTCTAATGTCACATGCGGATTATGTGTTCCACTTTAAAGGGAAATTCTATAGTCTCCTGTGAGAGAAATTTTTCTGAATCTTTAGTGTTTTAAAATGTTTGTCAAGGGTAGTCAAACAACAGGTGGACACTTCATCCCCATTATTTTAACCACATGTTGGATGATGTATGCAAGGTCTAAATCTATTCAAACCGGCTTATGGTGAAAACTTACAAACGCCTAGAATAACTTCAGAGTATACTTTTTGTGTGTGGTCAGTTGACCGATTGATGTGATCTACTTTGATCCAGAAAATCTGTTGTGCTGTATAGGCAGGCACCTAACCAGCTATGCTTCGATCCCCTTATACAAATAGGAACCAAATGTACTGGAATTCAGGTTAGAAATCTCCCTTTTTGCGGGGGTTATTGTGTACATGTAGCTCAGGATTCCAGACCTTTTGCCCTTTTGTTACCTTTTTGTTTAATATTTCTCTTCGCTATTAATTTTTTGTTGTTGAAATTATTACTCTTGCAGTACTTTGAAAACATCTTCAAGATGGCTCACAAATTCACGACAAAGCTGGCAATGGATTGCCTCCACTACGGAAGAGACTGAAAGAGAAAAGGCGAGGGTGTGCAACTCCAGGAATGTGCCCCAATGCTACAACTTGAGGATGAGGCCACCACGCAAGTCTATGTCAGATTCGCGACACTTCACTCAAGCGAACACTTTCATAGCCCAAAGTGCCCAATCTTGAATTGCCTCGCATGCTTAAAGGCACTGGACACCTTTGGTAATTGCCAAAGACCAGGAGTCGATTTCACAAAGAGTTAGGCCTCATCTTATCTCGAGTTAGGACGAGTACTTAGGATTAATCTTAAGGTCCGCATATTACAGTTGGGACTCGTCCTAAGTCCTAAGATTAGTCTTAAGTTAGGAAGAGTTTTGTGAAATCGATGGCAGGCTTCTCACTTGGTAAATCTCAGCATATGCACAAAACAACAAACCTGTGAAAATTTGTACACTCAATTGGTCGTTGAAGTTGCGAGATAAAACACCCTTGTCACACAAAAATGTGTACTTTCAGATGCTTCATATCGTGACCACAAAACCTAACTTCTCACACTGTTTTACACTATCAACAGCTCTCCATTGCTCGTTACTAAGTGATTTTTTATGCTCACAATTATTTTTGAGTAAAATTACCAATAGTGTCCAGTGCCTCTAATGTGTATATGACAGATTGCTTGTGGATTGGGTATTTTGTGCTTTAGATGGTGCTTTAGAAGGTGCTTGAATGCTAAGAAAAGAATACTACATGGTTGGAAAGATGTTTCCAGTTTAGAAATTAATGATCCACACAAATGTACCTGGAAATTGTTTGGTTCTACTTTTATCATCTTGAACTAACACAACACAGTCTGCCATTTTGATGAAGCAAACTCTTGAATCCTCAAAATGACGGACCATTTTAGTTCACAAAGTAAATAGAAAACCTCACAGTTTTGAGGCACATTAGTGTAAATAATTAAACGCCACTTTTCAACCCCCAAAAAGGTTTTGATGAAATCGTTGATTTTGATTGAAATTTTTGTAAATTTTAGATGAGATGAATTTTCAATAACAAGGTTTGATAGCGAGTAAGCCTACCAAGCCTGTCATTATAATGTTGAATTACCTCACATGCCTAAAGGAACATGTTGCTTTGAGTTGCGTTTTGTTTTAGAAAGTGCTTTTGCTATGAAATGGATGTGGTTGGAAAGATGTTTCAAAATAAGAAAAATAACGAACCGCACAAATGTTCCTGAAAATTGTTTGGTTTCCCTATTACCCTCTTGAACTAACACTAACTGCCATTTTGTTGAAGCAAATTTTTTTTTACTCTACAAAATGTCAGACCATTTTAGTTCACAAAGTAAAAGGAAACTCAGTTTTGAGGCACATCAGTGTAAATAATTATACACTACTTTTCTACTGTGACTTTTGCAATGTTTTTAATAAACCAAAAAAAAAAAAAACTATAAAAACAACTGCATGTTTTCATTAACTTGGGCCGATTTCACAAATTTTGCAAATCAATACTAGTAAGTTAAAGGGTGATGTAACAATGTAAATAACTATGGTGATACTGAACAATTTTCTTACGACGGATTTTATTGCTTTGTGAAATCGACGACCCTAGGTTCATGTCATAACAAAAGCTTCCATAGTCCAAAGCGCCACATCTAAAAGCATTATGTGTTTCTTTAAGAAGGTTTTCCATGAAATCAATGATTGTGATTGTGATTGAAATGTGAGATGTGATGAATTTTCAACAAGGTTTGATAATGAGTACTGAGCCTGACTTGTTCATGTTGAATTACCCCACATGCCGAAAGGATAAGTTAATATTGCATTGGATATGTTTGACTTAAAAAATGCTTGCTTTGAAATGGATATGGTTGAAAAGATGTTTCAAAATTTGAAAAATAATTATACACCTGGAAATTGTTTGGTTTTCCTTTTACCCTATTGAACTAACACGATCTGCCATTTTGTTGCAACAAATTTTTGATCCCACAAAATAGCAGACCATTTCAGTTCACTAAGTTAAATGAAAAACACACAGTTTTGAGGCACATTAATAGAAATAGTTATACATGCTACTTTTAAAGATTGATGTCTTATCAAACGCTTTCATAGTCCCCAAAGTGCCAAATCTAAAAGCACAGTGTCTCTTAAAGAAGGTTTATGAACTCTTTGATTGTGATTGAAATTGTTGAATTTTGAGATGTGATGAATTTTCATCAGTAAGGTTTTATAACGAGTACTGAGCACTGACTTTTGTTGAGTTACATCTAGTGATTGGCCATTTTTTGCTTCAAAATGTGCTTGTTATTATGAATTATAGTTTGAAAGATGTTTCAAAATAAAAACAAATGATCAACACAATTATACCTGTAAATATTGTGTAGTCCTTTTTACCCTCTAAACAACCTGCTATTTTGTTGAAGTATATTTTTAACCACCACAAAATGGCGTACTAGTTTAACATATTTCACAACGTCCCTTGTCCGCTATCAAAAGCACTTTCCCAAGGTTGTATGAACTTAAACTTCACATAATATTCATTAGAAGAGGACACCATTGAAGTTCTGTTATGGGTGCCAATCTGTTTTGAAAGATAGGAGGGGGAGGGGACATCGTTAGTCATAACATTTACGGCGTGGTTTAAACATAAGTATAGGGAGATTACACACGAGTTAACAAAACTGGGGGAACATCCCCCTCCCCAGGATTGATGCCAGTGACGGGACACAGAGTTTGGTCTTACCACAGACATAAAGATTCTTTATGTCTGTGGGTCTTACAAAGTGCAAAACTTTAGCCTTGGGATGGGTTTGTCTTTTAAGGGGATGTGTAAATCTGTTAACATTGAAGTATTCGGGTAAGAAGCCTTTACGGCGTTGGGTCCGGGCTCGCTTAGGGACCCGGGCAAATTTTGCATTTCAGATGCTCTGTGGTGCAGTGCAATCTTAGGCCAATTTCGAGGGGGACATTTGATATAGTGCCCTCGCCCTTCAGAAGTTGGGGGGGGGGGGGGGACACACACATTGACATTTATTCTTTTAGATGCTTAACTTTTTTATCTACTGCCTTCCCGAACGAATATGCACGATTGTCATATATGATGAGGAATTAGTTTGGGGTTCAGCAGAAATTATTGCTTGGCAAATTTCTTTGCTAAGCACAAATATACTTGTGGGAAACCAGTCGTTACATTGTAAACTCTAAGGACTTTTGGCCGGCACTGAGTTTCTGCTAAGCAATATTTATCTGTGCTTAGAACATAGTTTGTGCATGAATTTGTGCTTGCATCAGGCTTTATGAAATCGGGCCCTGCTTGAAGCCCCTTGTGCCCAAGCCGTGGTTGTAGGTGTGACAAAGGGACACTGACTGCCACTAAGCCCGATCCACTCACACTTGGGATTAATACAATTTTAATAATTTAAAAGCTTACTTTTGTAACATATCAAGTTAACTACTAAAATTGTTAATGCACTGTGTAACTATTATTTCTGAGCTAACAGTCTTAGTATGATTCTCAAAAAGTAAAACAATCATGATTAATTTTAACATTAGTATGCCGTACCGGTGTCAGATGCAATTGTGTCCGCCATGCAATACTGTCCGTTCCGGACACTTTTGCATATGCAATCGTGTCCGGGGCTACGGTTTTGCACGTGGGCGGACACAACTGCATATGCAAATGTGTCCGGGCGGACACAATTGCATTATGCAGCAGCATCCGGGCGGACACGATTGCATATGCAAAACCGTCCGTCCGGAGGACATTATTGCGTATGCAATAATGTCCCCCGGTGTGGCGGTTTCAGATTTCCGCCGTTTTCAGTTTTCCGGGTGACGTAGCCGGAAATTTCGATACGTTGCTAACACGGTTTTAGCTTTCCGGCGTGTTCAGTTTTCCGGGTGACGTAGCCAGGCAAAAATACTGCCGCGAGTACCCTTGCGCCCTCTGTTGTTCTCTCAGTGACCCCCAAGTTGTTCTATTACTATTCTTTTCTGTTTAGTCACATTCTCTTGCCCTATCTTTACATGTATTCATGCGTACAACTTTAAGCAGGTCACACTGCTTGTATAAAAAACAAAGCCCATTTCTCATTTTAAAATTATATAAAGTTTTGTTTTGCATGTGTTACTTTACGGCTACCCTACATGCGAATTTGGCCCAGAAGCAAACATTTATAAATACCCAGCCTTTAAAGAAATAAACAGAGAAAACACTCCAACAAATGGCAAATCACGAGTTTGGTGTATCTATACAATTTAGAATAAAATAAAAAATAAATAAATAACTAAATAAATCAAATAAAAAACGGTAATAAATAAATAAACTAAACCAGAATAAAAATGTTTTTCACAGGTTTATTTATGATTTATTACTCACACATAAGAACACATCTGTAATTACACAGTATTGACTTATAATTGTAGATACAATGTATGTACTTTTTCAAAATGTCCACAGATTTACATTAAACTTACAGGGTTTGAAGATAATGATAGTGGAAAGCTTCCCTTCAAATCTTACTTGCTGAGGTGCTGTAGTTTTTGAGAAATGAGTAAAACAATGTCATGAAAATCCGTTTGTAAATGATTAAAATAATTTTCGTCTCATGAGACGAAAATTATTTTCATGACATTGTTTTACTCATTTCCCAAAAACTACAGCACCTCAGCACATAGTATTTTCAGGGAAGCTTTCTACTATCATAATCTTCAAACTGTGTAAGTTTAATGTAAATCTGTGGACATTGTGTTTTTTGTTAGGAAAAAGTACATATACCCCTTAAGGAAGCAAAGTTTTTTAGAAAACAATTACTCGATGAGATCTATAACAATATGTATAATAACTTTATAGATTGAAAAATCCACGAATATAATACAAATACAGTACATGTATATACCATAAAACCAACCCGTAAAAATTTCATTTCAAAATGTGGTGGCAGCATTCCTGATATAATTGCCGAAAATCTGGAGCAATTATCAACGCAGAAAGAATAACCTGCAACTAGAATACACAGTTTCTGACAGAAACACTTCTCATGAACTTTGTCTGATAAAAACTGATATCTTTTCTTTATGTTTTTCTGTGGCTCTTTTGGTTATGCAGTGACCATCAAGAGTATGACTGTCTTATCAGGAGAAATTGAATTAAACCCAGGCCAAATCATTCCTAATCACCGCAACACTTGGGATACACCAAGTGACAATTACCCAACCTGTCCAGTGCCTTTAAGTGACACAAATCGTGCACCAACATAACCTCGAAATTGTCGTACATGGCAGTGGCGCAGTACACAGGGAGGGATGCCATTTAGAAGCTGCTCTGCAAACTGTAAATAAACATAAACAACCATGTAAAAATGGAGATAAGTCTTTGGGCAGGTTCTCCAAGCTAGCTCTTTATTTATCTCTTACATTCTGACAAATTTTGCTGGCTAAGGGTAAAAGTTTTTATTTTGTTTAATAGAACAAAATCTGACACAAGTGGTGAAAATATATCGGTTTTAAACAAAATTAATGGAGAAGAAGAAAAGAAATTCACCCCCCTTCCCATTTGCCATTGCGATGACCGTAAACAGCAAGCGGCTGCTAGTGACTGATAGCACCTCATCATCCATCCCTCTTTCCCATCATTTCAATACATACACCAGCCTCTAACCCCAACTCCTCCCTTCCACTGTCACATCTTACTCATTACCTAACCCGCCCACTATTTATTTTGTATAGTATAAACACTCCCCTCAATTTTCGTCTTTTCTTTTCCATTATGACATCTTCCCTTACGTAACCAGTATATACAACACAACAGTAACCCTCACCATGGACCTCCATCTCCCCCTCTCCCTGACTACTTCTCCCTCCCCTTTGTTCATCTTTTTCCCTCCCCTTTCTCCTGATACTTGCTCTTCCCCTTCCCCCTCTAATAACATTTCTTACATGTAATCATATTCCCCAATGTATGCATGGTATGCATATAAATAACAAAATACACTTTTTGGTTGGTAAACTAAAAATACAATGTCGTTACAAGAAAATGCCTATACGAATCCTATACACTACTCTAGTACTGTAGTACTACAGAGTACATGTACAGTCAGTAACTAGCATAATAGTACCATAGAAATAGAGCATTGCTCTATAAAGTACAAGTTCCCAAACTACACACCACAGGGTTAAACTGCGTGGTGGTACATGAGGTAAACAAACAGTAACACTACCGCACGGAACATACCAACCAAGGCGGATTATTAATTATTCTATTGAGTACTTACTGGTCTGATCATACGTGTACCGTTTCGATTGGCAACGTACTAGCCTCTTCTGGTTTTCTGAAGCTCCTTCAGTATAAATACCGCTGGTTAAATATAGGATTATTTGCCTGGTTTTTACCCCAAAGTCTCCGAGACGATCCACGCGATCTCCACTTGATGTACTCACGGACGACGCCATGACAGCTACAAAACCGGAGAGTATCACGGACGGATTACTCAATACGGCACGTAAAATGGACTACTTTTGCTCGCTGTGCGCAGACATCGCATGACGTAATGCTACCGTATTTGGTCACCCGGAAAACTGAAAACGGCGGAAGTCTGAAACCGCCACACCGGATATTGCATAGAGGACAAAATGTTGCATGCGACACCGGCAATGAACTAAACAATGCGACTCTGCAGCTCTACTACATCCACAATCTCGGGTGCAGATTTTGATATTGGCGCCTGGTTACATTATTCCTTATCTTAAAACACTATCGATCTACTTACAAAGGTGGTTCTTGAAAATTGATTGATAAACTTCCTAATACTGTGTTCTTATTGTGCACTCTACCTGGGCGTTAAATAATTAACATTGAATATAAAGATAAATTAATACCATTCATACCTCAAACAGAAAAGAGTAAACAATAGAAAGAACAGGTGACCAGCCAAAGCAGTGTGCGTGTTGAGGTTAATGTTCCTACTGAAAGCACACAAATTCGTCCAACAAGTGTGTTTTTTCTCTCATCATTTTCTTGCATCTTCGATGACCAATTGAGCTCAAATTTTCACAGGCATGTTATTTTATGATTTTGGGATACACCAAGTGAGAAGACAGGTCTTTGACGATTACCAAATGTGTACCTTCCCTTTAAGGTTGCAATGCTCCCGCGTTTTTTTGTTTGTTTTTGTTTGTATTTTTTTTAAAGACTATTCCCCCCCCCCCTTTTTAACTATAGCTCAATAAGTCTAAAAAATTTGCGGAAAATCAGTCAGAAACAGACATTTAAGCAACCTTTTTTTCTACGACACTACTTCAGAAAATACGAAAATCGCACCAGATAAAAACGAACGAACATGCGTCTGCTTCAGTCTGAAGTCTCAAACATTTTTCAATGTAAATGTTGGTTCATTATGTCCGTTTCAATGTGTTTGACAACACCTTTGTTTAACTGGTGTTCAATTGCGCTGATGATCAGCTAAACATGGTTTTCACTCACTGATATTCATAGTAGACGCAGTTCTCCTTCAAGTACTTGTCAGCATCAACCTGGGAGATGGTGACGTTGTTGAGTTGGCACATCTTCCCAGCCAGGTTGAAGGAGTGGCAGTTGGGATCCTTGGAGCAAGCCAGGCAGCAATGTATGGGGTCCTGGATGTAGGTTTCCTTGAAGGTGTGGCCGAGCAGACAGTAGGGTGTGGCTTGATGATCTGAATCCTTGATGTTGACAGCGAAGCAGCGAATATGACCAGGGCAGATGTTCCTCTCACACAGAAACAGTTTTTCCTGACTACATTTTGGGTTACCCCAATAGCCACTGGAACTCCTTATGGTTAAACATGTGTTGTTGGCGTGTTCTTTATTCGGATCCAAGTTCTGGTACTCATTCTGATCATCATCATTGTAACATTTTAACTGTCCAGGAACCTCTATGCCACAAGTGCAACCCAACCACATGTTTAATTTCTTGACATATTTCTTCAGAATTTCCTTGTGTAATTTCCAAATGAAATCGTTTTCGGTTTTTGAGTTTGGTACAGCCAGGTCACTTCAAGCATCAAGGCATACCTGACGAGCTTGAGTCCAGTTGAGTGGTGTATCAGTGACCATCATGTAGCATGACTGACCAAACTGCCTCCAACCACAGGGACAGCCAAGGGAGCGAATTGCTCTGACCACCGATTGACCGACAATCATCAGAAGAAATCCACGGTTGAGATTCATGGTTGGAAAATAATTTCAAGGCCTTTTCTCCTGAACACAAAATTAAATTATAGGTCTATCGCCGATGAATTTAAGATTTGGAGTGAAACATACATGTCTTTATTTTGGGAATTATTGACTGACGTAATTTCAGTAGATTTTAATTCACCAGTGAGTCCAGCACACGATCGCATCGTTCGTGATTCAAATTATGGGATATAAACCTAGCTCTGGCAGTTGTATCGACCAGACTTTGGAAAGAGCAGAATGAAATCGTGTAACTTATATTTTAAGCTCCTCCCTCACGCTAGTCTTTTGTCATGTTATTATCAGTGTTGGCACTGATGAAGCCATAGACTTGATTCAAGTCTTAGATCGCGGTTATTTTTCTACATCTCAACCACGAAAACGCTCCCACATTATTAGCTATCACGCGCCCTAACTCGTAGGATAAAATGACGAAGAAATATCACAAGAGGGCGTTGTTTGTAGCGGCTTTCAGGACGACTAAAACGCCACAATCGAAGACTTGGAACCAAGTCTAATGAAGCCAGAGCGCCTTGAGACAGGGCCTTCTTGCTCCCCCATGAGAAGGAAAATAAATGTCAAAATGAATGGTTCGATATTTTGTGTTACCCCTCTCCCAAGTATGTCCTTAACCCCCCCCCCCCCATGCCTGCTTCTCTCTCCACAATGATTGGTTCGATATTTTGGTTCTGCCCTCTCCTTATTATGTCCTTACCCCCTGCTTACCTGCTTCTCTCTCCACAAAATAAAACCGTCTGGTCACCCCACTGCTTATGACTGCTTATAGCAACACACCCTCACTAATGTCAATACTCCCCAACACTCTTGTGACAAAGCCCCCCCCCCCCCCCTTACAGGAACACCACTCTATAATATCTAAGAAACAGTCAAGTTAGTAAATTTTTCATTTGAAATCGTTTTAGCTTAATGCAACACATCTGGTTATCAGTGGAGCTAATTAATTTGTGCGAATTGGGCGGGACTTGCAGTGGAACTACATGTACGTCACACTTGGGAAAGTGTGTGCTTTAGTATTATTATTTTTTGCGAAGATGCCGCCAATCCAGTAGGCCTGGATTTTAATAATCTATAGTCAATCCATCCAACGCGCAACTATACATGGCCCAATTGTTATAAAGCTGCTGAAGCAGAAAGTATTGTTTACAAGTCTTCACGCTAAGCACAAATTAGCAGGATACCAGTCAGAAATTAATGGTACATGTGACATGGTATTTTGGCTGGTAACCTTATTCTGGTAAGCATGATTTGGTTGTGTGCTGAGCTACTTTTTGTGCTCTATGAAATTGGGCTGCTGTCGTGAGAGAAATGATAAAGACCTTAATGCTTCTCTCAACAAAAGACTTGGCTCTTGCGTCGATTAGAGCTTGGATAAAGCAGAATGGTATCGTGTTGGTTATAGTTAACTTCTGAAATTATTTTGCTGTAGATATAATTCGTTGTTTTTGTCTCACGTGGCGACAGGCGTGAACACAAAATTACCCACCTGAATTCATGAGGGTTGAATTTGTGCACCTTGAAGCCATTAGCTCTAAATGGAGGAAGCAGATTTGTATTACGAAAAGAACAGTTTGGGCCACCTTTTTTATCGGGAAATAAAAATTATTCGACTAAAAGTTGTTCAAAAGTGGTTCGACCCAGTGTTCCTGGCTGTGGGTGTGAATGCGCCGTAGCACCTTGTAAACCATAATAAGGTGCTACATTGGGTCTCAGAATTCATCACTGCAATTACCTGTCTTTCTGAAAGTTTGTATATAATTATGCTCAGCGCCTTGAGTACCTTGTTTGGTAGAAGCAGTGGACACTATTGGACTTACTCAAAATAATTATTAGCACAAAACCTTTCTTGGTGACAAGTAATGGGAGAGGTTGGTGGTATAAAACATTGTGCGAAACAGCTCCCTCTGAAGTGCCATAGTTTTCGAGAGAGAATAATTTTTCCACGAATTTGATTTCGAGACCTCAAGTTCCTCGAAATCAACCATCTTAACGCACACAACTTCGTGTGACAAGGGTGTTTTTCTTCTTTCATTATTATCTCGCAACTTTGATGACCGATTGAGCTCAAATTTTCACAGGTTTGTTATTTTATGCATATGTTGAGATACACCAACTGTGAAGGCTAGTCTTTGACAATTACCAAGAGTGTCCACTGCCTTTAAATATAAGACTTCAATATTATTCTTTTATATACTGCTGTGACCGGTTTCCTGCTGATTTATTGTAGCTATTTATAGGCCCCCGATTTTCGTAGGCCCCTCGAGTTACTCTAAAAACGCCCTTTTAATGAAACACAAAAACAAACACATACTGCGAGATTCATTGTAGTATTTAGTTGGAACTCTGGAGAAATCAACATACAGTTTATTAAAAAAAAACAATTATTGTTATTATTATAATGAAAATCTACAGAACAGAAAGTTTTTATTTTGAAGGGTCTTTTGTTTTTAGTGAATTTAGGTACAATAATACTGCATGCGCTGTATATGACGACTACAATTAAATAAGATTGAAACATAATTTATGATTCTTTATAAATTATGAGGAGAAAAACCCAAACTAATGGACCAGCTTTATATGAAAAATCATAGAGTGACCACTACGGTTGACTAATTACCAAGTGGAGATACTTCTTGTCTTTCATTGCTCATGCGGAATGATATCTTTAAAAGAGTGGTTTTATTAATAATAGTTTTGCGCAAATTCGTGTGTTTTCATATGCCTAATGTGCGGCTTCAGCCATGAAGTATTTTAATATTTTGAGTGAGAAAAAGAAAACAATGTAACCCAAAAGGGAGACGCTTCTCACAACTTTTTTTTCCTATCAACAGATATTCTTAACATTCAAGTAATTTGGATTTCGATGTCACTTAAAGGAGTTGGGTACTTTTTCAAAATGTCCTTAGATTTACAATAAACTTACAGGGTTTGACGATAATGATAGTGGAAAGCTTCCCTTCAAATATTATATACTGAGGTTCTGTAGTTTTTGAGAGATGAGTAAAACAATGTCATGAAAATACGTTTGTAAATGCTTAAAATTCTTTTGGCCTCATGAGATTTCATTACATTGTTTTACTCAATTCCCCAAAACTACAGCACCTCAGCACGTAATATTTTCAGGGAAGCTTTCTACTATCATTATCTTCACACTGTGTAATTTTAGTGTAAATCTGTGGACATTGTGTGTTTTGTCCTACAAAAAGTACACACCCTTTAAACCATGCAAGAATACAGAACATTAGTACTTACACAAATTCTAAATTAAATTCTTTTTTATTTAACAATAACATTTTTCATTTTACAATAACAAACAAAATAATAAATTAATCAAAATAAATAAATAAATACGAACATCCCGTCCCTGAACAATACGGAATTAATTAATAATGCATTTTAATAATGCATCAATTTAAATGAAAACCGTCTATAGTTGCAAAGAATCTCAGTACTACGAACAGTATATTTTACACAAATATATCTTGAATAATTTGAATAAATGAATTTGTATTTGCTTATAGTTTTGGTCTTCGCCTGCTACACACCTCTAGGTTTCTTTGTGTGAATTAAAATCGCAATCGATTCTTTGGTAATGCATCTAAATACATTTAATGTATCTGATGCCTTCTTGAGCTAGAAGTGATTGCACTTTGTACTGCTTGAGGACTTTCTTGTAACAATATCAAGTCCTCCTCCCCACCCCTTCCCCTTACATTATATATTATTACCAAAACATGTCTTGCCTCAGCAATTTATAGAAACTAAATAAAAATTTAATACAATTTTTACAAACCGCCCTCTGCAACTTTGGTTAAACGAGTTATTATCCAAGCACGGTCGGTACCTTTTCTATAGACACGCCCCTCCCACGCCTCTCAACAATCCTGAGTTTATGAACAATGCATTTCATGTTTATAACAATGGTGGCGCTTATAATGAAACCACTAGAGAGCAAGTTCGAGCACAGACTAAGGTTAGAGTGTGCACCATGGTTAACTAGTAAAATGTTGACCATTAGTTTTGATTCGAACCTACAATCCCGGCCATATCTCGTTGGGCCCCCTGCCCCCTTTCAATGTTGGTTCCATTTGCCGACTGTCTTCCGAATTCAGTCAACATTGAGCGGGGGGGCGGGGGCGCGGGGGCGGGCAAATGTTTTTAATGTGAATGTGAATGGGAAGTGCACAGGGAAGTGTTGTTTCAGGAAAGGGTGGCCCAAGCATTTTGGCCGGGATTGTAGGCTATAGGCGCCCAGTGGTTGACTATGGGTGCGTTCGCGATTTTTTTCCCAGGACGAACGTGTGCAGATAATTGCCCACGTTCGTCCTGGAAAAAAAAACCTGCCACAAACCGGGGTTGACCCTGCCTGCGCTGCATGCAGACGAAGAACGAAAGAAAACTTTCAATATCTGTAGAATTTGAAACTTTGCATGGTGGAAATACGATATAACTTAGGTTTGCGGTAACACCATGTAATAACTATCTCTAAATCAGTTGGGTTGTTCTGAAAACCAGCGGTTCTTCCAATGGCCAGAACCACCCCAACTCATTTAGAGGTTATCATTACATGATATTACCGCAGACCTTTCTATTAATTTCCATATTTTGGTCCGAGGTGATGTTTTTCAGTTGCATCCACATCACCTCTGACCAATCAAAGCACAGATATGTAAAGCCTACGTCACTGCACGTTTATCCAATGAAATCATTGTATCCAATGAAACCACTGGTTCCGTAAAACCAACACCTGTCTCACCTGAGGTAAACTTATGTATAATACAATCAAAATGTTTTACCTACTTGTTTTAACTCTTTCTTTACCTTAAAGGTCCACTGATTTAACACAATATCCACTGATTTACATCGTTTGAAGATAATGATAGTATAAAGCATATTATCTTATATATAGTTGCTGATGTGCTGTAGTTGAGAAATGAGTAAAACAATTTTACAACACGGCGAAAGGCCCACACTTCGTGTATCACAACTTATATATAAAATAACAAACCTGTGAAAATTTAGGCTCAATCGGTCATCGGAGTCGGGAGAAAATAGCGGGAAAACCCACCCTTGTTTCCGCACGTTTCGCCGTGTCATGACATGTGTTTAAAATAAATCCGTAATTCTCGTTGTCGAGAATTGATAATTGTTTTTATGTTTTCTCAAAAAGTAAAGTATTTCATGGAATAATATTTCAAAAGAAGTCTTTTACCATTACCTTCTGTAAACCCTGTAAGTCATTGTAAATCTGTGAACTTTTATTTTTTTTTCTGTTCCGAAAGTGTATAATGGCTTTAATGTTTTCTCAAAAAGTAAAGCATTTCATGAAATAATATTTCAAGAGAAGTCTTTCACCACCTTCTGGAAACCCTGTAAGTTATTTGTAAATCTGTGAACTTTTATTTTCTGTACCGAAAGTGTTCAATGGCTTTAAGTCCAGAAGGTCCTTACAATCTTAGCTTTATATTTTTCATCTTCCTCGTTTCTTAGAAATAAGTTATTGGTTTACATATTAAAAACACACACATGTGCTTTGATGTAGTTAGACAGACGTATAACTACGTTCATCTGTGCCGGCTTCCTCATACTATACTCCCTCTCTCCATAAAAAGTACATGAGCAACGCAGGATGTTTGAATTTCATTCCCACAGATTCAATTTATTTTCAATTCAATTAGTTTCAATTCAATTCAAATACAAATTTATTTCCATACTTCAATGACAAATATCGACAATTACATCTATCACGGAGTAAAGCAAAAATTAAGTAACTGTTGCTCCCATTTACTCGTTATCAAGTAAGGTTTTATGCGTAAAATTATTTTGAGTAATTACCAATAGTACCCGCTACCTTTAAAGGTCTACACATGAGGCAACTTGGAGGCAACCGACTGCAGTGGAACCTTTTTTTCAAACAGTGTCGTAAGATGCCCAAGATTGGATAAACATTCAAATGTGAATAGATTCTCTTCTTGGAGATTGCCTGGAACTGGTTGCCTGTAAATTGCCTCGTGTGACGTTGGCCTTATGCTTCAAACATCCAGTGCCATTTATATAGTGGCCGATGACAATTAATATACACGCATTAGAACACCAAACATCGCACATCACAATTATGTGTTTTGAGCAAGTTTGAACTAAATTCTCGAGTCTTGGTTATACTTTCATCGATGACATGACACTCATTGCATATGCAGGGAAGTATTCGAAGTGTATATCTGCTCACCTATATGAATTCTGCTTATGGAGCAAAGCTTGTGCTATTAAAATTGTTTTTCAAAATTTATAATTTGAAAGTCCCTTATCAACGGGTAAATGAACGAGTCCTACAAGTGACCCATAGGCATACACGCAATCACAAGGAGGTAACATTGGTATAATGGTAGCAACACTGCTTTCGTTGCTTCAATAGCCCCTGTGCACGGTGCAATTATCTTGATTTTCTCTCATTAATATAAATGTTACCAAACCGAGGCTGGAAGCACAAAATAGTCTGGTTCCTATTTGCAAAATGATTATTTGCATTTATTTTTGTTATTCGATACGATGTACATGACCAGGGCCCAATTTCATAGAGCTGCTAAGCACAATAATCTGCTTAGCATGAAATTTATTCCTTGATAAAAGCAGGATTACCAACCAAATTTCCATTTTGTGCATATTGCTTGTTACGGGTATTCGGCTGTTGTTTGCTTATCCTGAAAATCAAGTTGAAATTTGATTGGTAATTCTGTTTTTATCAAGGCAAACATTTCGAGCTAAGCAAATTTTGTGCTAAGCAGCTCTATGAAACTGGGCCCAAGATGGAGCCAGCATGATAAAGGTCTATCATGTTCGTTCCTCCATGCTTCAACCATCCATGAAGAACCCACAGATTATATCTTCTTGCCTTGAAATTTGTTGTATGTTTTATTATCTGCCAAGAACGGCTCATGTGGTTGCCTTTGTCCGCTGAAGAAAGATGGAATTTGTTATTAAATAAACCATTGACACTGTAGCCGCGCTGGTAGCATTACGCATGCGCGATCGTGTCTTGGCAACGGGAGCCTTGTAGATGTATTATCGAAGGAGGAGAACAATACATGTATGCAGACGACACTAATCATGTCTGAATAGAAGAAGATAGTAGTAGTCAATAGCGGCGTACAGTAGTATACGACTTGTAGTTGTAAAGAGTTTGGCATTGCTACTGTGCAGTGGACAGCTTATTGTAAGCTCAGAATAATGGTGTATACCCATGTTGATGTGGACAATCTTAACGTCAATCGGTGAAGAGCGGACGGAAAACTGCTGTGTTTTCAAGTAAAGGTAAGGCAGTCACTGAAATGTCATCAGGCCTAGTCGTCTTAATTTGATTACATTACAAACAATGTATTTCGATGTAAATTGCAATGTCACATTACATCATACAAACGCAATATTTTCTGTCGGCACCAAACCAAGATGTGATGATGAGGCTCGAGTCCACACGTAGGGAGAAGGTTACTAATTTTCATACTTGAAGGTAAAATCTTTTTATATTTTGCATAGTTACAGACTATTTCAACATAAAGATGTTATTATTTAGGTAAACTATACTAAAGCCAAATTCTAACCGATTAGCCTCTTTGCCAAAACGCTACAAGAAACTCACTAATTAGAAGCAGTCTTTGATCCGTTGATGGGCCAGCTGCGCCAACAATTACAACAAAAAGTCTTTTATTATTTGAGTGAGAAATTACCTCTTTCTCAAAAACTGTACGTGACTTCAGAGGGAGCCGTTTCTCGTAATGTTTTATACTGTCAACAGCTCTCCATTGTTCAATAAAGTAATGCTAACAATTAATTTGGAGTATAGGTTATACCAATAGTGTCCAGTGCCTTTAAAAAAACAACCTGGACACTATTAGTAATTGTCAAAGACCAGTCTTCTCAGTTGGTGTATCTCATATGCATAATTAATAACAAACCTGTGTGAATTTGAGCTCAATTGGTCGTCGGGGTTGCGAGATAATAATGGGGAAAAAACTACCCTTGTCACACCATGGTCACACAAAGTTGTGTGCTTTCAGATGCTTGATTTCGAGACCTCAACGCGACAAGGAAAACAGCCTTGTCACACGTCTGTTTTCAGATGCTTGATTTCGAGACCTCAAAATCTAATAGTAATCTGAAGTCTCGAAATGAAATTCGTTGAAAATTACTTCTTTCTCGAAAACTACGTCACTTCAGAGAGAGCCGTTTCTCACAATGTTTTATACTATCAACAGCTCCCATTACCCGTTACAAAGTAAGTTTTTATGCTACAAATTATTTCGAGTATTTACCGATAGTGTCCACTGCCTATAAGGTGATGTCCAGAACCAATGACTTGTATTATAATTCGCTGAAGTACAGAAGTGAACTTGGAAGATTTCACCTCATATATTCTGCTGTGACCTATACAGTTAAATTTACTGAACAAAATGTAGACACTAGGAAGAAAAAAATCACTGTGACGTTGGTTAGATGAGTTTTTCCTCAAGATTGCTATGAACTGTAAACTCGGTCAGGTTTCGAGACTGTTCGTTTTTTTAAAGTTTTTTTTCTTTATTTTTATTTTTTATTTATTTATTGTTTATTTATTTATTTATTTATTTATTTATTTATTTTTGGCGGGGGGGGGGGGGGGGGGCTCCATCACCACGGTCCTGTACTGTGTTAGTGTTTAAGATGAAGATATATATAAAACAACTATATACGGGTCTTAATTTAATATACCTTCAAATCAAAGCATTATTTTATACTAATCGGTATGAGTCACGTGCTGTTCAGATAAGCTTAATCTATATCCGATTAGGCCCAATCAGGACCGAAATTATCATCCGTATGTTTCACTGTACACGTGGATTTGGACTGATTACAAGCTTCTATGAGTTTGTCGACATAAAAGCCACCGCATTTATATGTCACTACCGATTTGTCCATAACTTGATTTTCGTTTTACTGAGAACACTATACACCAAGGCCAAATATTGATTTACTTTATAACTGTAGATTTGTTATATTATGTTGAAAAGAATATATTTTTAGGCCTATAACGAAAATTGTGATTAGCGAAAAGTTGATACAATCACGAGAAATAAATATTTCAAGGGATTGGTTATACATAGCGTCATTGTTTGTATGGGTTCACAATTCACGAAGTCCTGTTTCACCTGTTTGCCTGTCAATTAATTATTTAGATTATGTTCAACAAGCTTGTGTTGGAAACGCATTGAAGCGCGATGTCCATTCGATTCCGTTCTTTGCTTACCTAAATTGTGTCTTACTTGGGCCTATAGTCATCATCAGCAACTTTTTGTTTAATTGTTTGTTTGTTTGTTTGTTTGTTTGTTTGTTTGTTTGTTTGCTTGCTTGCTTGCTTGCTTATACCGCCTAATCAAATCTTTTTTAATTAACACGTCTTAATGCAAACACGTCAATTTTAGTCTTTTTAACTACAGTCGAAAACTAAGACATAAACAAAATTGAAGATGAACTTTGATTATTCGTGGATTTTTTGTTGCTGTTAAGTTATGAGCACCTACAACAGACGCGTGGTGTTGAAGTGTAATTTGTTTTGAATGTGCAAATCACACAACACATAGACCAGAAGGCCAACCAAGGATGAGCGCTATAAAGAAACACAACATCATAATGTCACATGAATATTTGAAGGTCAGATGTTGGGCAGATATAGGATTTCACGTTTAGCAATCTACATTAAGGGCTGAGGGTCACGAAGAAAGAAAGAATATTGATCAGGAGCCTTCCACTCTGATAGGCTCATTGTAATAAAGACAATAACACCTGCGCATCGGTTGAATAATGTCAATACATCTTGTTATGTGTTGTTTGAAGCTTTGCATAGTGCGGAGAAATGAGAAGAAACTAATTGATAAATTATCTTAAATAGATTTTTAAAAAAGTACACAAAACCCACGTAAAACAGACCGTGGCACACCAGAAAGTAAACAAACACCCAGAGCAAATATTTAGAACAAATAAATGTTTTTAGTCCTTTTAAGGTCTTGAGTTGCTATTGCTAAAATAAGAAACGCGTGTATAGTATGTACTGTGTTGTTTGGTTTGAATATTACTTAAAAGTAATATTCAAACCAAACAACACAAGTAATATTCAAACCAAACAACACAGTCAGTACCAATATTGCCCCGGACATAAAGTTATCACTGCTCTGTGAAACATTCTTCAATCGTTTTCTGTTATGTTAAGTATCGTCAAAATATTGTTGAAACTATTGTTAGGTGACGTCGGGAAAATAACGTTAGTGTTTATCATTGTCAGTCAGTGACAATTGAAACGTGTACATACTATACACGCGTTTCTTATTATAGCAATAGCAACTCAAGTCCTGTTTGAGTTTTAAGTGATGTTATACAGCATGAGTGTGGTATTCTACCCATCTTTAGTTTATTGAAATATAATGCAGGCTTTTACACCAAATTGATCATAATAACCACACTCACCTAGTCACACACCCACACACTCACGCCCACAGGCGGGGATAAACTCTGTTATAAGTGGCTTCAACAGAGGATGCATAAAACAAAATAAATTAAGTAGTCAACTTACTTTTACTAGAACTGTCACAGTAATGAGGAATTCTACACATTTAAATCATAAACGCATAATAATAGCTAGAACATTCATGGTAAAATTTACAGTGGATTAATTGTATGTGGCAAAACAAAAAAGTTCTACCATACGCACACGGTGTTGCCGCAAACCAAACTATATATTGATACCTCACCATACCTCACCATTATGTAGTGCCTCAAATCCTACTATAGAAGCATGTTCTGTATAAATAATACCACATTGTGCATACACAGTCAAACTGATTGCAAAAACTGATGTGCAAAATGTTCAATTAAACCGGGACAATTAATCGAATTGTTGTAGTTCAATAGTACCTGATAATGTCAACCTTAATAAAGGAAGGTACTTTTACACGGTGTTGTTTTAACGGTTCTGGACACCTTTGGTAATTGTCAAAGACCAGTCTTCTCACTCGGTGTATCTCAACATACGCATAAATTAGCAAACCTGTGAAAATTTTGCCTCTGTTGGTAGTCGAACTTGCGAAAATGTTAGAAAAAACACCCTTGTCGCACAATTTTTGTGCTTTCAGATGCTTGAGTTGGAGACCTCAGATAAGATCTCTTATTCAAATCAAATGTTTGAGTGAGAAATTACTTCTTTCTCAAAAACTACGTTCCTTCAGAGGGAGCCGTTTCTCAATGTTTTTTATCAACAGCAACCCATTGCTCGTTACCAAGTAAGTTCCTACATGGTTTATTTTGAGTAAATACCAGTAGTGTCTAGTGCCTTTAAACATTATAGCAATTGACTAATAGAAAAATGGATAGCTCATGTACGAAGCAAGCAGTTTCTCATGGGTTTTCTTTGGTGATGAGCACTGGATCATAGGCATCTCGGACTCTCTTCATTAGTTTAGTCGCATGGTCACCGAGCAAGGCTTTATGAATATTGGGTGTCTAGATGGGAGCATTTGAAAAACATAATGTGACAAGTATATCACAGAAATATTCTATATTCGTTATGAATTTTACGACAAAAATAACTCCTAGGAAGGCTAACCTTGACATTATATTATATAAGTGTGACGTAGACCTATACGTGAAAGTTCGCTCTAAGCCACGACCAGAACACACTGACTGCCCCGATCGGATATGCTCAGCTATTTCTTCGTTGATGATTTTATTCAAGAACATTTTGAATAATTGGACTTGGTTTTAAAGGCACTGGACACTTTTGTAATTACTGAAAAATAGTTGTCAGCATAAAAATAAATTTGGTATAACGAGCAGGGGAGAGCTGTTGATAGTGTATTAAGCGTACAGAGAAACGGCGCCCTCTGAAGTAACGTAGTTTTTGAGAAAGAGGTAATTTCTCACTCAAATAATAAAAGACTTCAGCTGAAGCTTTTTTTTATGTACATAAAAGCACACAAAGTAATGCAACAAGGTTATTTTCCCCTTTTTTTCTCTTGCAAATTCGATGACTAATTGAGCCAAAAATGTTCATAGCTTGTTATTTTATGCATTTGGGATACACCGAGTGCGAACACATGGTCTATGACAATTACCAAACGTGTCTATATAGTGCTTTTGTAACAGAATTTCTTCATAGATGAAGGTCTAATAATTATTGTCAGAATCAATTAAAACTGTAGTAAGAAACGCTTCTGCTCAATGAAATTGGTGATTTTGATAGAAATTATGCCAGAGCACAGGCGTGGCGGTTTTTTTCCGGGACTCTGTACGGCACTGTCAATTGACTAGTTTATGTTTCGCTTGCTGTGCGCAGGCATCGCATGACGTAATGTTACCGTATTTGGTCATTCGGAAAACTGAACAAGGCGGGCGCGCATCAAATACGCGCGCTTGTGACGCAATGACCAAAATGATCACAAACAGTCCTCAGATTATGACGTCATAATAACGTGTAGAATGACGCAAATCGCGCATGCGGCGGCGCGGTCTGCGTACAAAAACAAACTTGACTTTTAATGTGGCATCATTACCCTAGTTACAGAACACACAAATATTGCCACAGACTAAACGCTATTTAACTAAACTAACATCACACTAGAAATCAAATAAATTATTACAAACGTTATTAAACACTGCACATCATCATGGGGCCGTTTGGTTGCCACTTCACCGGCCAAAGTGGTGATCGTTATCACAGGATGATTTGTGGGTGGTAAGGTTAGTTTTTAACATCAGTTTAATTGCGATATCATAAGATATAAGTTTTTGTTCTGTTTTTGCGTAACACTAACGACATGACTATGTAAGTTATAGTTATATTTTATAGTTAGTATAACAAACGTCAACATTGAAGATAGCAACGAAGTTATACCCGCAGGTTTCTTTTTATAATAATAAGCCGCGAGTTAATAAGAATGACAGTAACTAGTTTTTTATTCTACTTGCAAGAAACTTTACCTTTGAATTGTTGGATGTTTTCCCCATTCGAATTGTTAGTATGTTTTCCACACATAGTGTGCCTTGTTATTTTACACCAGAATTGAGTTGAGCCTGCCGATCTTGCGATTTGTTTGGGATATTCCAAGCTCGTCACATGACATGCAGGCAAAACGTTATTGCTGATTTCAATTCACTTCATTTGCAACAGTCAACTGTAGGCCTAAGCCTATACCTGACAGTGCCGACCAAAATGACATCGTGGTATACCGAGCCTAATCGAATGGAAAATCTTGAATGTATATGCGGTCTGTACTACAATACAGTTCGTATGTTGTGTACAGTTTCACCAACAAGCTTGTCAATTCTACAAACTTAGACATTCCCTGATCTTCGTCTGGATCTGGATATTATTATACTCCGATAAAAACGGATACCCGCATCGCATCGCATCAGAGTTTACTTCTCTTTGATTTGTTGATTTGCTAACTTGTTTGATTTATTTATTTTTAATCTTTAGACTTGATATGTTTGACAAAAAACACCGATCACAAATTGAGTTGGACTTAACTTTTAATGTCGTGAAATGCTCTCATTTGCTTTTGTTTTAATGTTTTCAAAATGTGTGATTTTAAACGCTTTTTGAGTGCAATCTCCTATTTATATTATAATTATACTTTATCGTTGGCAATTTTATACATGTACTGTTGTATTTTACCCCGACAGCCACTGTCCAGTGTGTGTAATCACTGTGTATGTCTATTTAAAATAAATAAAATAAATAAATAAATTACGACCTCGCTCTCAATGTAACATCCATTGAATGAACATAGTTGAGACAACTGTGCAATTTTCATTTTCTACGATGCTTAAAATTCTCTTGTCGGCCTCTTGTACTTGCATACGTTCAGATAAGCCGTTCACCCAATTTGTATTGTTTTCATTGTTATTATAATAAATTTGTTCATTATTATTTATAGCCTTTTCTCTCTTTCACTACTTATCTATCTACTTTGTCGTCTTCAGTTAGCCTCGCACTTTTATTCTTTGTATTTTGTCGTCGGCATTTTGTAATGTCATTGTTAGTTTTGTCTGTCTTGTCCTTGTTTCGTCATCGCTGCTGTTTGTTTGTTTGTGTGTCTGTATAAAGGCTGTTGTCTACAAGCCTCGGCTTACTCTAATGCTCTAACAGCCCCATGCTCGTGCTCCTCTCTTGTACGTAGTTAATTCTTAGTTGTTTATTTATTATGTGCTTTTACTTTGTATCAATTTTGAATAGTTTTTTGCGGTTTTGATTTTGTTACCTTTCTATCTGATTAATTCTAAAATTGAACTATTTTCCAAAAAGAGTATGAAATAAACGTCATATTGACATTGACATTATTAATAATACGGAATGCAAACAACATACAAACTGTATACTAATGATTGTGTGTATTTGTTGGCACAGAAATGAGATCTACGGAGTTGTACCCATGTCTACCACAAAGACCCATGGGCACCAGTGACATCATGCTTACCAGGCCGAATACCAAGAAACTCGGTACAAGATGGTTGGTTCGGATTGGTATTCTCTTTGGTATTTTTGCAACCTCCACCCTAATCTTCGCTTCATCTAGTGTGGGAGCATCTAACGCAGGTCAGAATAAAAAAAATGCGATTTTCTTTATGGTTTGCGGTATTCACTCCGCAGTGCAGTATAAAACGATCCTATAAGCTTAAGTGGTAGTCCCAGCCAATTTTCAAGACAAGTTGTTAATAAGCAGGACAGATCTTTTAAGAACTGAGAAGTCTCCCGAAAACCCCGAAACATCTATACTCCGCGATAGTAGAATATTTAGCAAACAGTTGTTTAAAGAACAAACTGTACCTTGCAAGAAGATACACACATGTTGTTACTACAAACCACATATATATTTTGTACCACACCTTGAAATGTCTCATATACAGCAGAAATGGAAATACACATTTTTCATATTTGGATTCTTTGCAAAGTTTCAAAAGATGAGTGTATTACTTGTAGGCCTATTTGTATTACGGGACGAACAAGGATTCTAGCATCACTGCTATAGTGAGATCAATTGCAAGAGTTGCCTTTATCACTAGCTGTTGATTCATTGGACTCATTCAGGCACACCGTTGGTAGGGATTAGTTCACACAATCCCTTTTTACTTAAAGAACATCTTAATACTGACAGCATAATGCCCTATAGGGATAGTCTTCTCTTATTTACACGCAATAATATGGATTGTGCAGATTGATTGATCTTATGGGATCACGGTAGCAGCACACTATAATGTGTAAATACTTACACCTAGGTACACAATCCGACCTCAATGAAACAGCATTGCAAGATATTCTGTCAGTAGTTGTTAAGGACATTCTATTGATTGGAGTATGTCAATTACAACAAGGTCTACATATTGATGATTGCGAGGTGACATAATTTAGTGTAGGTCTACGACTGTTTCTTGCTCACGGACAACATACAACAATGTAGTTTGTCTGACAATACTTTATTATAATTTGACAGTATATGCTGTCAGGTTCATCTCCTTTTCGGTAATTAAGGAAATATCATGTGTCTTGGAGGAAATCTTGTCTGGATAATGTGTCTTGGTTTTACTAAAGTCTATGGAGATAGGAGCTTATTGGTGCAAAGGATGCGTTATAAAATAGCACTATTTTTTTTAGACAACTCAACCACACGTCCTATTCGTTTTCGCTTTGGCTCGCTAGTCAGGCGAGGACCTCCAGGCCACTAGCTAACTGACTAAACTTCAGCGTATATCTCTGATCTTTGTTATCTTTTTAGGGTATTTTTTCTAGATTGAAAATAACATTTATTTAAATATTCTTCATTTCCGTATGTTACCTCTAAATGTGTCAAAGGCCGGAATCATAAAAAAAATAAACAGTTGTAGAAATTGCAAGTTGTAATCGAAATTTAAAAAATGGTGGTGGGGAATATCAAAAGTTATTAAAAAGGAAATGATTATTTTTGAGCTCATTTCCTTATGAAGGATCAACACGTTTTCTTATCAGATATGTAACCTGGGGAAATGTTGAAGTTTGACGGAAACAACCTTCTTTTGAAAGCAAGACTGTAAGGATTGAAAAGAGGAATGGAATTTCTGCTTTTCAGTGCTACCAATGAAAATATCATCGCAACTTTCTCATCGATTACAAAGTGGGCACCAACGTTTTCGCATTGGACCTCATGACTATTGCCATTTTGCCAATTGTACTAACCCACAACCCGCATTTGAAGTTGTTTTCAATGGTTATTTGTTTTATAATAATACTTGATGTTAATTTTTAACTCATGTTTTATGAATGACTCTTTATTTGGTACAGTAAACCATCCCTATTAAATATACCAAATTAAATCAGCATTTGATAGGGGAGACATGAAATTCCTCAAAAATGTTATTCCATAGCTTTAACCTTTTACTGTGGCCCACAAGAACTAAACGTCAATGTGCCCACCCCAATCCCACTCAAACCCCTTCCCAACCCCACCACAACCCATTGTACAACCCAACTCTACACTAATGTTACTTTTCTTGTATTTATTTTACCCTGATAGAGCCGAGCCTGTACAACACCAGGCAGCTTCTGAGTACTGGAGATACCAATGCTACAGTTGTCGATTCATGTAGCACTTTGTATGAGGTGAACCATGTTCCTGCGTTATTCGTCACCATCTATATCATTCTCATCTTCGTACTCTTCATATGTAAGTCAACAATTAATAGATGCATAATAATTATGAGACATACATTTTTAAAGACACTGGACACTATTGGTAATTGTCAAAGACCAGTCTTCTCTCTTTGTGTGTATCTCAATATATGCATAAAATAACAAACCTGTGAACATTTTGAACTCATTGGTCGTCGAAGTTGCGAGATAACTTTGAAAGAAAAAAAACCCAGTTGTCACATGAAGTTGTGTGCTCTGAAATGCTTGATTTCAGGACCCAGAAATGTAATTGAGGTCTCGAAATCAAATTCATGAAAATTACTTCTTCTCGAAAACTACTTTCTTTCAGAGGGAGCCGTTTCTCACAATGCTTTATACTATCAACCTCTCCCCATTACCCGTTACCAATTAAGGTTTTATGCTAATCACTATTTTGAGTAATCACCAATAGTCTGTGTCCACTGCCTTTAAGTTAAGTGATTTAAAGGCAGGAGGAGGTACGGACGGGCGTTTTCCATTAATAGCGAAATAGACAATCAAACACAGTATAATTAGATTATCTACGAATACAGGCATTGCATTATGATTTGACATGACAAGACAACAATACCATACAGAAATCATACCACATTCAGGCAAGCAAGCCCATAAAAAACCGAGCTTGAACACATCACTATCGTCATGAGTGTATTGAACACTTACATGTGCATCCTTTAGTCTTCAAGACAATTGCCGTATGCAGTACCATGTAGTCTTCTATTTATAAAATTTATTTTGAGTGTATTGGCAAATTTGTTTAATACAAAGTGACCCTGACATTTTACATATGAACCGAAATGAATGCAAATCTGCTGCGAATGTCATGTCGGATTTAAACGTTTTGGAGGCAAGCTTGGATGGTGCTATTATATTTATAAAGGAAGCAGATGTGTGAGTGGGTATCTTAGACAATGCATCCTGTGTAGACATGGTTAGAGGTCAGTACAGCGCATCACAACCCACGGCTTTCTTATTACAACACTGAAAGCATACCAAATAATAATAATAAATCCATAAGAAAAATGGCGTGTTTATGATTGGTAAGGTCAGGAGGGGTCATTAGCAGTGACGTCATTGACGTATGGCCGAGTAATGAACCGACAAAATTATATTAGAGATAATAAATAAAAACGCTGTGAATGACACACCCATGTCCCTATTATGTTTTAGCGTGTTATCATGTAGTGTACAAAATATTCTTTAAACCGATCGATAAGATGTGTCCTGTGGATGTTATATGAATAAAACCCTGAAGACATAAGTACCAATTGCATAAAACCCCTATGTGCAGCGCCTTTATATTTATTCTTTTGTTAATGTGTTATGCTTTTGTTACTTGCAGCGCTAGCAATTATCTGCGATGATTTCTTCGTACCTTCATTGGAGGCAATCTCCGAGAGATTGGAGCTTTCAGAGGACGTTGCGGGCGCCACATTCATGGCTGCTGGATCATCCGCCCCAGAGCTGTTCATCTCCATCATAGGGGTATCTAAAGAGAGTGATGTTGGAGTGGGAACTATAGTGGGCTCAGCTGTCTTCAACATACTAATCATCATAGCCCTAACCGCTGCACTTGCTGGCCAGGTAATTGAAGATAAAAATGAAGGATATTTGTTCATGGGTTATCGACAATTTGTGTATCATCTGACATGGTACTTCAACTATCTGTGCATAATTGCCCTGCTTGACAACATCCGAGGTAGAATGGCGATCTTAGAGAGTTTGGAGCTTTTAGAGGTCATTGCTGCATGGCTCTATTAGTTGTGTATAGAGTGCTTTGTGTTTTTATAGAAAACTGCAAAACTTAGTCCTACTAATAAAGAATAATATTAGTAAACACTTCTATGGCGCTCTACAATGAACACAGCGCCTCACAAGAAAAACAAATTAACATAAGTAGAAAATACAGCAAAAGAAAACAACTACATGTAGTTGCACTCAGTGGGAAATAAAAACGTTTTGAGAGACCGCTTGGAGACCGAAGTAGACACTGCTTCTCTGACATCACAGGGCAGTTGGTTCCAAAGCATATAGGAGCTGTATTGAAGAATAAATTGTCTTTTCGAGAATTATTGAGCAAGAATTAAGGATTATTTGGCAACTTACCCAATTAAGCGTGTGTACCTGCTGACCTTGTTGATGGAAGGTTTAATTCAGAGCTTGTACAAAAGTATTTTTATTAATTGCTATATTGGTAAACCCGCCTCCACGTCACCGAAATCCATAAGGATTTTAATATTGAAAATCTACAGTGAACTAGCTACAGTGCCACTCGCGTGTTTTAATAACTAAAGGAAGCACGCCCTATACATGTACACGTAAACATTTTGGGCTCTAATGCAATTTCAGCTATGTCTAGCAACTTTTATAGTGTCAAGTTTTACCTGATTTTCACAAAAATGTCCATAAAACCCCTAAAATGCCAGAATATGGTTCAATATGATTTCAGCTGATGCTCTAATACTTGCCCATTCTTATGATTGTCACAGGTGTTGAAGCTGGACTGGCGCCCATTGGTTCGTGACTGTATAAGTTACGGTATATCCATCATCTGCTTCATCATCTTTGCATGGGATGGCGTGATTGAAATATATGAAGCAATCATTCTTCTAGGCCTCTATGTTGCTTACATTGTTCTAATGAAGCTTAACAGCAGAATCATGAACTTGTCGTGGTAAGAAATTAATAATCACATTCATTTATTAAAACAGTGTAATGAAAGCCGCGAAAGGTGATTTGGTTGCAACTGGTCTTATATACGACTCGAGACACTCTGTGTTGACTTCATCCAATCTTAAACGGTTCAGCCGGTCTTAATTGATCCAGCCGGTCTTAAACGATCCAGCCGGTCTTAAACGGTCCAGCCGGTCTTAAACGGCCCAGCCAATCTTAAACGGCTCCATCAGCCGGTCTTGGCCCAACCAGTCTTATACAACTCTAGTTGGTCTTAAGCGGCTCCATATTTGGTCTTAAACTTACCCAGTTGGTCTTAAATGGCTCCAGTTTTTGGTCTTAAACTGTTCCAGTAGGTCTTAAACGGCTACACTTGGTCATATACGGAACTAGTTGGTCTTAAACGGACCCGTGTGGTCTTAAACGGACCCAGTTGGTCTTAAATGGCTCCAGTTGGTCTTATAAACGGACCCAGTTTAAAAGAAAAATTAAAAATTTTAATTTTAATAAACGTCACGTTAAAAAACATGAACATTGTTTTCCAGTGTGCATCTTACAATAAAAACACTTAAAGGAGATAAAATGGTAAAAAGAAAGGAAGAACCATAAAAAGATAAACGGTACAAATTACACAGAGAAATTTACAACCATCAAAAAAGAAAAAAAAAAGAAAAAAATACAAAGGCGACGACCAACAAATTAAAACCATCGAAGGTAAAGGAGCAATTTAAAGGCACAAGTACAAAGGAGGCCTACACAAACTTTCAGTGGATGCCAGCGAACCAGGACAAACAGAAGATGGAAAAAAAAAAAAAAAAGTAGGTTTGGGTATTTTAGGAATCGGTATGACAGTTGAAGTTTTCCAAATTTTTGGAATTATGTTATAGTCAAGAGACCACTGAAACAGTCTTTGAAATACAGAAGACAGTTCTTGATAGCAGGATTTCAGAATTCTCCCAGAAACGCCATCAGGACCTGATGCCTTGTTGCCCTTGATACGCTTGAAGGTTTTCTCAATCGTTTGAACGCTGAGCTCAATCCTATTTGAGTCGTTTACCTGGCTCCGCAGATCGTCGCAAAGGTTGTTGTTGATTAGGCGAAAATCAAAGTCATCAAAACGGGTGTAGAACTGATTAAGTTCATTGGCGAAGGTGCTAGGGTCACTGGATGGAATAAAGGTGTTGTTTCTCTTACCAATTCCAGTGATGGACTTCAACCCTGCCCAAGCTTTTTTGGAGTCGTGCTGTCTGAAATTGTCCTCGATGGTTTTGCCATATTTCTTCTTGCTTAGACGAATATGTTTAGTTATTTCCCTCCGCACTCTCCGCTTTTCAGTAAGATCTCCATCACGGAAAGCTTTATGTTTCCTTTCCAGAAGGCAACGAATATCTTTGGTTATCCATGGTTTGTTGTTTGGAAATATTTTATGTTCCACCTCAGGAATGACCAAATTTTCACAAAACTGAAGGTAGTCGACCACTGCTTCTGTAGCTTCATCAATAGTGTTATGGCCGAAAAAAACATCCCAATCTGTGCATTCAAAACATCCTCGGAGAGTAGCAGTGTTTTCTTTTGTCCACTTCCTGGTTCTTACGATGGTAGGTTTTTGTTGTTTCAATTTTTGTTTATAAACAGGAAGAAGATGAATAATGTTGTGGTCAGAGAGGCCGAGACCAGCCTTCCCATGTGCCTTGTGGTCAGAGTGGCCGAGACCAGCCTTCCCATGTGCCTTGTGGTCAGAGAGGCCGAGACCAGCCTTCCCATGTGCCTTGTGGTCAGAGAGGCCGAGACCAGCCTTCCCATGTGCCTTGTGGTCAGAGAGGCCCAGACCAGCCTTCCCATGTGCCTTGTGGTCAGAGAGGCCCAGACCAGCCTTCCCATGTGCCTTGTGGTCAGAGAGGCCGAGACCAGCCTTCCCATGTGCCTTGTGGTCAGAGAGGCCGAGACCAGCCAGCCCATGTGCCTTGTGGTCAGAGAGGCCGAGACCAGCCTTCCCATGTGCCTTGTGGTCAGAGAGGCCGAGACCAGCCTTCCCATGTGCCTTGTGGTCAGAGAGGCCGAGACCAGCCTTCCCATGTGCCTTGTGGTCAGAGAGGCCCAGACCAGCCTTCCCATGTGCCTTGTGGTCAGAGAGGCCCAGACCAGCCTTCCCATGTGCCTTGTGGTCAGAGAGGCCGAGACCAGCCTTCCCATGTGCCTTGTGGTCAGAGAGGCCGAGACCAGCCTTCCCATGTGCCTTGTGGTCAGAGAGGCCGAGACCAGCCTTCCCATGTGCCTTGTGGTCAGAGAGGCCCAGACCAGCCTTCCCATGTGCCTTGTGGTCAGAGAGGCCGAGACCAGCCTTCCCACGTGCCTTGTGGTCAGAGAGTCCGAGACCAGCCTTCCCATGTGCCTTGTGGTCAGAGAGGCCCAGACCAGCCTTCCCATGTGCCTTGTGGTCAGAGAGGCCCAGACCAGCCTTCCCATGTGCCTTGTGGTCAGAGAGGCCCAGACCAGCCTTCCCATGTGCCTTGTGGTCAGAGAGGCCGAGACCAGCCTTCCCATGTGCCTTGTGGTCAGAGAGGCCCAGACCAGCCTTCCCATGTGCCTTGTGGTCAGAGAGGCCGAGACCAGCCTTCCCATGTGCCTTGTGGTCAGAGAGGCCCAGACCAGCCTTCCCATGTGCCTTGTGGTCAGAGAGGCCCAGACCAGCCTTCCCATGTGCCTTGTGGTCAGAGATGCCGAGACCAGCCTTCCCACGTGCCTTGTGGTCAGAGAGTCCGAGACCAGCCTTCCCATGTGCCTTGTGGTCAGAGAGGCCCAGACCAGCCTTCCCATGTGCCTTGTGGTCAGAGAGGCCGAGACCAGCCTTCCCACGTGCCTTGTGGTCAGAGAGTCCGAGACCAGCCTTCCCATGTGCCTTGTGGTCAGAGAGGCCCAGACCAGCCTTCCCATGTGCCTTGTGGTCAGAGAGGCCCAGACCAGCCTTCCCATGTGCCTTGTGGTCAGAGAGGCCGAGACCAGCCTTCCCATGTGCCTTGTGGTCAGAGAGGCCCAGACCAGCCTTCCCATGTGCCTTGTGGTCAGAGAGGCCCAGACCAGCCTTCCCATGTGCCTTGTGGTCAGAGAGGCCCAGACCAGCCTTCCCATGTGCCTTGTGGTCAGAGAGGCCGAGACCAGCCTTCCCATGTGCCTTGTGGTCAGAGAGGCTGAGACCAGCCTTCCCATGTGCCTTGTGGTCAGAGAGGCCGAGACCAGCTTTCCCATGTGCCTTGTGGTCAGAGAGGCCGAGACCAGCCTTCCCATGTGCCTTGTGGTCAGAGAGGCCCAGACCAGCCTTCCCATGTGCCTTGTGGTCAGAGAGGCCGAGACCAGCCTTCCCATGTGCCTTGTGGTCAGAGAGGCCCAGACCAGCCTTCCCATGTGCCTTGTGGTCAGAGAGGCCCAGACCAGCCTTCCCATGTGCCTTGTGGTCAGAGAGGCCGAGACCAGCCTGCCCATGTGCCTTGTGGTCAGAGAGGCCGAGACCAGCCTTCCCATGTGCCTTGTGGTCAGAGAGGCCCAGACCAGCCTTCCCATGTGCCTTGTGGTCAGAGAGGCCCAGACCAGCCTTCCCATGTGCCTTGTGGTCAGAGAGGCCGAGACCAGCCTGCCCATGTGCCTTGTGGTCAGAGAGGCCGAGACCAGCCTTCCCATGTGCCTTGTGGTCAGAGAGGCCGAGACCAGCCTGCCCATGTGCCTTGTGGTCAGAGAGGCCGAGACCAGCCTTCCCATGTGCCTTGTGGTCAGAGAGGCCCAGACCAGCCTTCCCATGTGCCTTGTGGTCAGAGAGGCCGAGACCAGCCTTCCCACGTGCCTTTAGGTCAGAGAGTCCGAGACCAGCCTTCCCATGTGCCTTGTGGTCAGAGAGGCCGAGACCAGCCTGCCCATGTGCCTTGTGGTCAGAGAGGCCGAGACCAGCCTTCCCATGTGCCTTGTGGTCAGAGAGGCCGAGACCAGCCTGCCCATGTGCCTTGTGGTCAGAGAGGCCGAGACCAGCCTTCCCATGTGCCTTGTGGTCAGAGAGGCCCAGACCAGCCTTCCCATGTGCCTTTTAGGCCTTTCCGATGTTGCCCTAAAATTTATCCAACATTTTATCTTTCCTGGTTGGAACCTTCACATATTGGTCATAGTGAGGAAGTATATTACTTAGTTCACAGTGATTGAAGTCTCCCAAAACAAGCTTCACCGCATCAGGAGCCCGTGTTTCAAGATTATTTATAAGTTCGGCAATTTTATACGAAGCAATATCCGCAACTGCAAAAGGGCTTATATAAACAGTTGTCACAAAAATTTGGTTAAATTCTCTTGGAAGGTAGTGGGGTCTCAACCCAACCGTGAGTAGTTCAATGTCAGGTGAGCATAAGCGTTCTACAACAGATACGTTGGTACACCAGTTCTTGTTAACATATATACATACGTCACCTCCGATAGATTTGCCAGACTCTGCGGTCCTGTCCAATCGTTCAGATGAAAAACCATCAATGCTCGTATCAAAAGTGGTATTCGTGTCGTTGAACCAGGTCTCGCTAAAGCACATTAAACAACTGTCTCTGAATTCGTAGCGGTAGCTTGTGCAGGCTTTCAGCTCATCAAGTTTATTTCTGAGGCTCTGAGTGTTGCCTAAAACAATTGAAGGTAGAGGAGGGTTGTATTTTCGTCGGCGAAAACGGCTCCAGTTGGTCATAAACGGACCCACTGTGGTCATAAACGGACCTAGTTGGTCAAATGGACCTAGTTGGTCTCAAACGGACCCAGTTGGCCTTAAACGGCTCGTATTGGTCTCAAACGGCCATTTGAAGGATAAACGCGCTCGAGTTATATGTTTGCTTAAACTACTGGGATAACAGCAATTACATTGAAGCTTATCGAAAAGCCCATACATACTAGTACCAACAGATGAACCATTGCTCCATGGTTGTTATTTATGAAGAAAATCATTCAAATGATACCCACCAACATACATTCCATTCTCACCAGTTTAGTTGCCCGCTCCTTATATGTTAAACAAACTCATCTTTTTCTTTGTTCGGATCGTGCAAAGATCGAAAGGATTTGCTAAGTATGATATTGGTTTGATTTATTATTAGCAAAAGATGCCGTCGAGGTCAAGTGGAGCCCATTGAGTCTGGGCTCGGTCAAGATGACATGGCTGGATCATCAACTAAAGTAGTAACATCTGGAGACGAGGCATTCACACCAGCAGTTCAGCTACAAAAACATACATCTGTTCATGTAAGTTACCTTATTCATAACATAAGGGCATGTCCCCTTGTTTTCAAACATAGCAAGAGTTTGTAGTTTTAAGGTATTTATAGCAATGTAAGGGAGAACGTAAACAAATTCTTCTCTTAAAGGCAGTGGACACTATTGTTGATTACTCAAAATAACTGTTAGCATAAAAGCTTACTTGGTAACAAGCAACGGGGAGCTATTGATAGTATAAAACATTGTGAGAAACCGCTCCCTCTGAAGTAACGTAGTTTTCGAGAAAGAAGTTGTTTTTTTCAGGAATTTGATTTCGAGACCTCCGATTTAGATTTTGAGGTTCCGAAATCAAGCATGAAAGCACACAACTTCGTGTGACATTGGTGTTTTTTCTTTCATTATTATCTCGCAAAGTCGATGACCAATTTTGAGGTAAATTTTTCACAGATCTGTTGTTGAGATACACCAAGTGAGAAGGCTGGTCTTTGAGAATTGCTAAAGATGCCCAGTTATGTCTGGACACCTTCTTGTCTTTAATGTAATAATATATGTGTCTTAAAGACATAATATAGTGTCTTTAAAGCCAGTGGACACAGTATTGTCCAAGGCCCACACTTCGTGTATCACAACTTATATATAAAATAACAAACCTGTTAAAATTTAGGCTCAATCGGTCATCGGAGTCGGGAGAAAATAACGGGAAAACACACTCTTGTTTCCGCGCGTTTCGCCGTGTCATGACATGTGTTTAAAATAAATCCGTAATTCTCGCTATCGAGAAATGATATTGTTTTAATGTTTTCTCAAAAAGTAAAGCATTTCATGGAACAATATTTCAAGAAAAGTCTTTCACCACCACCTTCTGTATAAACCCTGTAAATTATTTGTAAATCTGTGAACTTTTTTTTTCTGTACCGAAAGTGTATAACGGCTTTAAAGCTTAATTATTTGTTATTACAATTTTAAGTACATGTAGATGTATCATCACCAATATCCGATATTTTTGTGAAAATTCCTGATCATCACATCAAAATTTTAAGCGGAACTGGGAAATGTTGCAGTATCTGTGTTTATGACGTGTTTCCTATTGTATACAGAGTGATAGAAAGATGTCTGTGATATCCAACAAGTCTATCGCAGGAGTACCACCATCAGCTTCCAATAAGCATATATTCCATCATGTCAAACACGGAGAACTCGCCGCTAACTTTGTAAGTACAAACTCAACCATCCAAACATAAACGGGGGACCAATTTTGTTATATGTTGTAAGCTGATAGGTATGAGTTTGAGATAATGGCAGGCTTTTGGGACGCTTGGTGGCAGCAGACTTACCAGGTACAATCCATTGTTCTCGGTAATGTGCGCACGCTCAGAACTACGTAAACGATAAATATTTACCTGTTAAGTCTGCTGCCACCTAGCGTTCTAAAGTCTTCCATTGCCGTGAGATTACCTCTGACTGAGAGAAACAAAGAGTAAACAAACCAACTTTACATGAGTTCTATTAACTTTGTAAAAAATTGTGGGCTGGTGGAAAGACGAAGATTTGTTTGTTTGTTGTTGAGACTAGACAGTTGTTTATAAATTTATTATTATATAAATATCATGTTACATGATTTGAAATACCGAGCCGTGATATTTACCTGTTCGGTTTGGGCCACGAAAAACCTCCATTTCTCAAAATGACTTTGACAGTTGAGGGTTAAGGTTGGGAGGTAATAGGGGATAATAGGCCCACGCATATTGCCACCATTTATCAACAAAATTGATATAACAATGTTGATAATTAATAATTTTGTGTTTTTGTTTGCTTTTACCCTTACCTTCCTTTGTTGTTGTAACTTGCACTTTGTTATTACTCTTTTCTGGCCTTTGTTTTTGCACCATGTCTCTCTGTATATGTAACCCAACCCTACATACCCCTACCTTCATACCTTCTCGCCTGATACATACCTTGCGATGCATTGCTCATATTTAGACATCATCACAGAATGATGTGAAGCGACAGAATGAAGACGATTCCCGATCTGGATCCCATTGTGGGGGCCTAGGTAGCAGAATAGGTAGCTTGGCGGGAAGCGTCATAATGGAACAAAACGATGACAATACTATACAATACCCCGTTGGTCATCACTATGGTGATATCAAGCGATCCAATCAGGCAGCAATTCATGAAAATGACGTCACAAGCAGTAAAATTGTGATTGGTGAATCGCTTAATGGTTCACAGCCTTCCAGTCCGCAGAGAGATATAGCATTTGAAGTGGATGGTGATGCTGGGAGTGTAGGTGGTATGTCGGCCGAGTTTGGTAGTAGTTCCCGCCTTATTGTCCCATCTAATGGTTTTAATGATGCCGATTCCGGTATTCATAGTGCCCAAGGTCCTACCCCACTAATCCCTGATCCCTCTGACCCATCCTATGTGCACTCTGATCTTGAACCTTCTGCTCTCAAGGCAACCACGAGACACTCTTTTAGTAATGTGCATCACGAACACGTTGTGCCACCACAAGACGGAAACCAACCCAAAGAGAAAGTCATTGAGGTAAGTAAAGCATCAATGAGCCCAGCCTATAGACCTTTATCACGGGACAGCCATCTTGAATTTCTCCCATTGATATCAATGTTACCAAACCGAGGCTGGAAGAACAAAATAGTCTGGTTCCTATTTGCAAAATGATTATTAGCATTTACTATTGTTGGAGTCAACATGAAAAAGGTCTATATTCTGCTATGCAATCAGTCTTTGTTTTAGATTGAGCGTAAATTGATTGATTAGAAATACATGTCTCGCTGAAATATATACTCCTATAATGGGGAACAACATAATATGGCAGAAATAACAAGTAATTCTTACAATTTTGTTTACTCTTCTGAGATTGACATGCCTTGAAATGATCAATACCTGTATGTTTGAAACATGAGCGAGCAGAAAACATGATTGCACGATGGATGAGCAAGCATTATTGTTTTCATCTAGAACTTTAAAGGCAATGGACACTATTGTAAATTACTCAAAATAGTCATAGCATAAAACCTTAATTGGTGTTGATGGTATAACACATTTTGAGAAGTATCTCCCTCTGAAGTAACGTAGTTTTCGAGAAGTAATTTTCCACGAATTTGATGTTGAGACCTCATAATTAGATTCTGAGGTCCCGAAATCAAGCATCTGAAAGCACACAACTTTTCTTCCAATCTCACAACTTCGACAACCAATTGAGTTCAAATTTTCATAGGTTTGTTATTTTGTGCATGAGTTGAGATACACCAACTGAGAAGACCGGTCTTTGACAATTGACAATAGTGTCCAGTGCCTTTAAACGGTCGTCAAAACACCGAGTCGATTTTAAGGCATTTCCGGCCAGTCGTTTTTGGGTTGGCCATGGGTTGTCCGTCGCTTTGGGTTTTTTAAAAGTCCAATTGTAGGATGCTACAGTGACATTTTGTGTTTTCTACTTGATCAGGAAGATGAAGAGATAGAGGAAGAATTGACTTTGAAACCTATCCCGTGTCTGCCAGCTATAAGCATGTACTATCCGGACCGTACTGAAGTTCTTCAATCACGATGCGGATGTCTTCGACTCGTACTCAAATGGGCAATGTTCATTGTGAGCTTCCCTTTTATGTGTGCGTTTACATGGACCATTCCTAACTGCAGTAATCCTAAATACAAGTAAGTCAATGTCACTTGTTGGTTTCTATACCAGGGGTGCGTTCCAGCTGCGCACACGTTGCCAACGTTTGCTCACGTTCGCCAACGTTTGCTCACGTTCGCCAACAATTTCCAGTGGAACGAGTTGTGCGCCGCCACCGACCGTTGGCGAACGTTGGCAACGTTTAGGCGAGCGTACTTCTGAGGTCTTGGCGGGTGGTTTTTAAAATGGCGGACACGCAGACAGTATGTTTTCTTGTCACGAACATAATTACAGTGTATTTTCGATGGTTGATTGCAGATTTGAAGTAACTAAGTTATGATTTACAAAAGAGGTCTACATACAGAAAACTATGTTGAAAAAATAAAATTAATAAAATCTTCATTTCATCAGGGCGCCGCCATGCTGACATCACAAAGTCCGCACCAATCGTTCAAATGATGGAAAACGTTTGCGCAAACGGTTGCAATATGTTTGCACAATTACCGTGGAACGCATCCCAGCAAACGTCTATATCTAATTTCATCCATCCCCAAAGAACTATTATACAATTACAATATAATCCTTGGAAGTATCCGCAGCAGGATTTTCTCAGAACCACTATCTCTTTATTCCAACCCTTACAAACCAGTTGTATAGCATAAGTCCATCGCATATCTCTCGATACCCTTCATTGCAATGACGCATGGGCGTCAATCAGGGTGGGGACAGGGGGACATGTCCCCCCCCCCACCTTTTGGAGGGTGGTGGATACAATATCAAATGTCCCCCACCTTTTTGACCGCCTTTATCATGAAGCCCAAGTTTTGCACTGTGTAATACGAAACCTTGTGTCCCTATGTGGGCATTAATCCTGTGGGCAAAGGATGACAAAATATCCCCCCTCAAATTGGCCCTTTCATAGATTGCATCACGCAATCCCGGTCGATTGCATCCCGGGCCCTTAATCGGGCCCGCACCCCGAGCGGTAAAGGCTTCTCACACGCATGCTCCATCGTTGACAGATTTGCACCTCCCCCTTGAAAGAGTGGAAGAGACGTGTACCCCTACCCCACCCCACCCCCTGTGGGGGACACAGTATAAAAAATAATGTTCCCCGTGTTGTTTGACCACCTTTATCATGAAAGTCGTGTTTTGCACTGTGGAACTGTGGAGCACTGGAACACAATATTCACACAGCTCATTGTTCTGTTTCGTTTGCCATTTGGCCGCTAAATGGCCTAAAGATTGCACCACAGAGCATCTATAAAAACAACGTTTTCCCGGGCCCTTGAGCGGGCCCGGACCCATGCCGTAAAGGTTTCACACTCGTACGTGCTCACTCTTTGACAGTATTTCCCCCTAAAACTTGGTTCATAGATTCGCACTTGGAGATGCTGTTAACCCAAAGGGTTCTACTGCTGCTCACATTTTACAGATGTTTTGTTCCGTTCTGTATGCCTCTTATTGGCCTAAGATTGCACCACAGAGCATCTAGAATGCAAAATTTTCCCTTAAGCGGGCCCGGAACCATGCCGTTAAGGTTTTACACTCGCATGCTCACAAAGAGACAGTATTTCCTCCTAAAACTTGGTTCATAGATCCGCACACAACCCAAAAGGTTCTACTGCTGCTCACATTTTACAGATGTTTTGTTCCGTTCTGTATGCCTCTTAAGATTGCACCACAGAGCATCTAGAATGCAAAATTTTCCCGGGCCCTTAAGCGGGCCCGGACCTATGCCGTCAAGGTTTCGCATTCGTGAGCTCACTCTTCGACAGATTTCCCCCTAAAACTTGGTTCATAGATCCGCACTTGAAGATGCTGTCAACCCAAAAGGTTCTACTGCTGCTCACATTTTACAGATGTTCTGTTCCATTCTGACAGATTTGCCCCATAAAACTTGTGTCTTAGGTCTGGTGATGATAGGGATGAAACGCCGTCTGAGCATTAGAATGCAGAAACAATATGGATATAACGAAGCTATAACTGAGTTGCTTTTTAGGTACAATAACCATGATAGCAACAATAGGTGCATCATAACTTGAAATAGGCATTAAATTCCAACATCTGTGAGGGGGGAACATCAGCCCTCAGATTCACTAGATTGCACCAGAGAGCATCTACGGGCTAAAACAAATCCCGGGGCCCTAAAGCGGGCCCTGGACCCCACGCCGTAAATGTTATGCCCCCCACCTTTCAGTTTTAGTTTTAGTTTTATTAGACTTTACACTGGCATAAAAATATAGAAATACAAATCGATACATAAAGAAATAAAGAATCAAATTAGCTATAAAAAATACCAATGAGTGACGAGGAGGAACAGGTGACCAGCACCTCTACAAAGCCGTCCTGTCACAAGAAATGTCCCCTGAAACCCACCCCATAGCAAAAAACCACCCAACCCACAAAAAAAAAAAAAAAAAAAAAAAAAAAAAAGAAGGGAGCGCTTTAAGGCGGGACTGACAATTACAGACGACAAGAAGAGCAATGGCAGTGCGACACCCAAGTGCAGACATCATCCGCTGAAAAGTCAGATGCAAACTTGTCCCTGTAAAATTGGAGAAGAAGAGTCTTAAATGCTGACAAGGACACGCTAGATCTGACCGACAGCGGAAGCTGGTTCCACATGGGGACAATCCGCTGAAAATAAAACGACTTATGGGATTCTGTTTTACAACGAGGAACTGATAATTTGAAGGGATCAGAAGACAGTCTAGTGGCAGGACGGCCCTGTGTAACATTAAAACTTACATATCTATTAACATTTATGTCAATTTGACCGTAATACGGATTGACGCCCCTGCAATGACGTCAATATGGCGACGCTTTGTGTTGAATATGCAGCGTCGATGCGTTTTTGCTATTCTGAACGTCCTCTTTCACATCATAACATCAACTAATTAAGTACTCATTTCAACTCCACCTGACTGTGTTATCAACCACCGGAAACACAGTATAATTATGATCGTGACAAAAAATAAAATATCGTGTGGTTGTCGGCCATTTTAAAACCACCCACCAACACCTCGGATAGAAAGTGCGTTCGCCTATGAATGCCAACGTTCGCCAACGATGGCGGCGCACAATTCTTCTACTCGATATTGTCTGCCAACGTTGTCAAGATTGTGCAATAAAACGCATCCTAGACATACTTGTTATTAATTTGTCGGTGTGTGGCCTAGCAGAATAATTATAGATGGATTGCACGTGACGTCATTGACCGTCATCTTTGATGACAAACAATGGAAAGTGCATGTGTGTGTAACGCGCTGTGCACGATTCATTAGGGAGGTTTGGATGCACGTTACGTGAGCAAATACGTGAACGTGAACGTCAGAAAATGTCGATGTAAAAATCTCATGTTTTAACCATACGTGAAGTTACAATACCATTTCTCACGTCAGGTACGTACGTGCAGAAACCATACGTGAGCATGCAACAAGCCCAAAGTGGCGACATCACCTAGAAACGACACAATTTTCTGACGTTCACGTTCACGCTTTTGCTCGCGGAACGTGCAGCTAAACGCGTGCACGTTTCATTAAAAACGACTGGGTAAAGGTTAATACAGCCTGGGTAAATAAAGTCAAGTCTTTATCCATAACCAAAATGTGTATATTTGTTTATTCTTTAGGCGTTTGTACATGGTATCCTTCTTGATGTCAATCGTATGGATTGCAGGATTAAGCACTGGTATGGTAACAATGGTTGAACGAGCTGGCTGCATACTGAATATAGACCACTATTTCATGGGACTGGTCTTTGTAGCAGTTGGAACAAGTGTGCCGGTAAGTTTAAACAACGCTATGCGGAACACAAAGGGGCACGTTGCCTTGGAGTGGGAGAGTTAGTCTATGAAAAGCGTTTGAAACCGTTCTGTTACAAAATGCAACGATGTTTTAAAAGTAGAATATAACGGGTGCGTTCGATTAGCCTCCTTGGGTCTACCCCGCGGTGCTCACTCGGGTGAGCCCTTGACAAGAGCTAAACGAACGACCACTCACCGCTCTCGTAGTGGCGTCGTTTACCTGGGGCCAGCCCCAAGTGTCCCACTCCACACGCAGGGCACTGGGGGCAGACCCGGGTGAGCCCCTGGAATGACGTCAAAGCTATTCAAACGCACCGGTGGCAGTCCAGGGTCGACCCATGGGGAAGCTAATTGAACGCACCAAACGATCTACACAAACATGCCTCAAAATTATTGCGTGACTCCACAAAATGGCATGCCGTGTTAGTTCACGACATAATAAGGAAAACCATGCAATTTCGAAGCAAATTTATGTTGTGTGGATCTAACCATTTCGATTCTATAACAAACGGTTTTCAAACGCTTTTTTTTATACATACAAACTCGCCCGATCCAAGGCAACGTGTCCCTTTAAAGTCCGCTATATAGCTCATTGCCCCACCCCTACTCTAACCGTCTAGTTGGACCACTGTCAAGAATTATTTGTATTATTTGTATATGAACGATTCAGCTTTACAAAGCGTTTGTATTTGTTAACCTTGGCTCCACTGACGGTCGAAAAGTCAACATCTCATGTTCGAGTCTTCCACATTCAATTTCAAAGCAGCTCGAAACTTTTAGGACGAACAATTCTTCTGAAGCTCGGTTCACACTTCCTGCGAATGCGATAAGAATTTTGACGTCACAAATTTGCAAGGATGATTCTCAACAGTTGAGTAACGTGTTCAACTGAGAAAACAGGCCCGTTAAGTCAAAATTAGCTCTGCAAGAAGAATGCATCCGGGCTTCATGTAGATTCCCCCCCAAAAGTTCTACAATACGGTGTTCAATCCAATATTTAGCAGGAAGTATATGAAGAAGAACAACGCACAAGCCAACAATCTCCACTCTAGATGCCCCGCTGCCAAAACATGGGATTCGAACTGCCTCTCCGGGCAACCTCGGTAGTCTAGTTGGTAAGACACTGCAAGGGTCGTGGGTTCGATTCCCACCCGACTAATATGCCTGTGATTTTTTTCACAGGACTCGGGAAAGTACCGAGTATACAGTGCTAACACACATCGGTGTATGGGTAAAACCAAAGTAAATAATATCCACTCGCCTTGTTTATTGGTTATACTCCTCTTTGAACGATTGTTTGTACAGTTTTCATGAAGTATGGAAATAAATGTAAGTTTGAATTGAATTGAAATTGAAAATGATGAACAGACTCGTATAGGTAGACTAACCTCATGGACCTTCGTCACGCTGTCACCATCTTGGTCGTGTTCCCTGTTTCCATAACAGTAATGAATGCTAACATTCATTGCGCATGGCACTAGACTATTATTTCGTCCAGCCTCAGTTTGGTCAATGAGTTGGAATGAAGTCAATCAAGATGACCACACCTTGACACAGGACAATAGTAGCCCGTGTATTAACTTGATAATGTACATCATTCCTGCATGGTGTTATTGGTGCTGACATTGTTGTATTCTTCTGTTTGATTCAGGATGCATTGAGTTCTATTTTGGTTGCCCGTGATGGGTTTGGTGACATGGCTGTATCCAATGCCATTGGATCCAACGTCTTCGATATCAATCTTGGCTTGGGACTGCCATTCTTCATCCGCATTCTCGTCACAAGCTCACCCATCAACTTATTGTCGGAAACGGATGAGGTATGTAGTAAACTGTTTGTTTGTTTGTTTGTTTGTATGTTTGTTTGTTTGTTTGTTTGTTTGTTTGTTTGTTTGTTTGTTTGTTTGTTTGTTTGTTTGTTTGTTTGTTTGTTTGTTTGTTTGTTTGTTTGTTTGTTTGTTTGTTTGTTTGTTTGTTTGTTTGTTTGTTTGTTCGTTTGATTAATTGTTGAACATTGGTCCATGTCAGGCATAATTCTATATCATATTTCCAAATGCCAGCAAAGAGTTAATTGAAATGACTATAAATCTCACCAAATCATGTTGAATACCTGCTTAATATTGTTAACAGTAAAAACGATCTTTTTTTCTTCCTTATACGTCTAAACTAACACGGGGCGCCGATTTGTGGAGCCAATAGCTTTGGACTCCATAAAATGGCCGACCGTGTTAGTTCACGACGTATAAGGAAAACCACGCAATTTCGAGGCATGTTTGTGTGGATAATAATGTTCTACCTGTTAAAACACCTTTCCAACCATAACCTTTTATAACAAACGAGTTTAAACGCTTTTCATAGACCATCTTGCCCGATCCAAGGCAACGTGTCCCTTTAAATGATCTTGCTTAACCAGAATACTTATGGTTGTTTCCCTGTGGTACGATTTAACAGATGATGCTTGCTTCCGGAGCATTGTTAATGACACCACATGCCAAGTTTGGTTTCATCTTGCTAGCTATCCTGTTCTTCACTCTTATCGTCTTCTGTGGAGTCCGGTTCCAGCTCAACAAATTTGTGGGAGTATCTTTCGTCATGTTGTATGTGGCATTTATCGTATATGCCTTACTTCAAGAGTTTGTATGCAAGTATTCGTGCTAACAACATACTTGCCCATTGTCTTCACTACTACTGCTACCGGATGGCAGTGTCAATAACATAATAATATATACCTGTATAGCTGTGTGATTAAAAATGAAAACCAAGACAATCAGAAAATTTGAACTTAGATGGAAATTGCACCTTTATAAAAAATAACCGAGTTAGTTAATCATCTTCACGAGTTACGATCAAAAACACTGTGCTTTCCACCATGAATAAGCGTATTGCGAAGAGTTCTTATCGAATTGAAGTCTTTTGGAACGCTTGGTGGCAGCAGACTTACCAGGCAAAATCCATTGTTCTCGGTAGTGTGCGCATGCTCAGAACTAATCAAACCCACAAAGAACAATTAATTTATTGAACAAGTGTGCTTTCAGCATGATTCATAATTGCACTGTCTGACCATTATGAAACTAGCCACGATCAAAAACACTACGCTTTCCAACGCAATGAATTAACAAACATTAACAGCTAGGTGAGATTTTTACATTATTTTTTATTCAAAAATAGTTATTTTCCACGTGAAACGAACAAAATAATTTTTGGCACTCACTTCCTACATACACCCATAGCAAACCACTATTGATTTAAGGTAGCCAAGTTTCGTGGTTTTGTGTAGGTCTTGAGACGTTAAGATGCGAATAATTCTACAACACGGTTTAAACTAGCTTTATTACATTGCACAAAAGGATGTTACGTCTCAAGCTGTGTATATTAAAACAATAGATCTTCACAAATTTCTGATTAATTTGACATTAGTTTGTGTCAGTAACGTTTAACGAATTAGTACAGCGACTGGTTTCGGTGTGTTCTGTTTAATACAGAATTAATGTACACTCATTTATAGCTAACAATGACAAACTCATTGACTTATTTTTTTTGTCCAATATTTTCTTTGACACTAATAATGTTTCTTTTCGATTGTGAAAGATATGCAAAGTAATTTAAAGGGATATCGTTTCAATATTCCACCAACGCAATATTTATCAGTACAAATTGATATATATGTATTAAAATTGAACAAAGAGAGTGATCATATTGAAGATATATACCACTGTAGTTGGAAGAAATCACCTTGTAAAATATTATATAATGATGAATTTTAGTAGGTTTGTTTTGATACTGCATCATTTGTGACGGCACTCCAATGCACAATTTCAATATTATGTTTGGATATAAAAAGATAAAGATCTTAGTGTGAATTTTGTTGTTTGTTTCCTTGAAGGTGACTATCACAAACTATCCCTATAGAATCATTCCTCTTCCAGATCTCACTTGTTGAATAAAACAAACTGACATTAAACAATGTGTGTAAACAATAGTAGTCTGTGTCTGATATATTTCCCACTGGGCGGGGGCTGGAGGTGGAGGGGGGGGGGTTAATGGTCTGCCGCGGTGAGATAGTCGAGTTGTGGCGGTGCTCTCGCGAGATCACTGCTCTCGCGCAAGCAGTCTCGCGAGAATAGAGTCGGAACGCGACAGACATTTAACGACTTGTCCACAAGTCTAGGGTTGGCTATATACTGATGAAATTACATTAATAACATTGGAATTGCTTTTGCCCAAAAAAATATTATTCGTATTTTTAAACGTATGCCTCTTTACAAAAGACACACAATATAGCCTACTTATTGACTAAACATAGTATGTACATGTACATTAATGTATTTACACAAAGAACAATTAAACCTACACATCTGGATTGAATTAACACTTGGTATTACATAAACCATAATTGGTTAGAATTTTCTAATTGGTTAGAATAAATGCAGAGGTTCACTCATTACGTATACAGTTTTTTTTTTAAACGATCCTCCCTTGATTGACAAACGATGAGGTTTCAAGTCGAACAACTGACACCTATTTTTGCATGAACACAAAGGACAGCATTGAACATGCACCATTTTACTATTTGACTGAAGGAAGTGAGTTAATGTTGGGTTCCTCTGGCAATAATTAATTTTAGTCTTTAGATTAACTACAGTAAGACCTACTCCTTGACGGATTTATTCTTGCCATAATCTTAACTACACTTCACAATTATCAAGTTATGTCAATATGTGTGATTTGGCAATGACTAATGACTGTACAATTGTAACAATGTGGCGTTTATTGGGACAAGAAGCTATGAAGACCAAGCGCAGCCGCATGTTGGCGCGCTTTCATTCTCAAATCAGCAATACTTGATGTCTTAGATGTAGACGGCCTCATCATACTGCTCATTAGCGTTGCCAGTGGAAACGCATAGGGAGGAGGGAACATCATCAGCGAAGGTGCATGTGTGAGGATTGACGGTAGAGGGCGGGGCACAGGTGGGGCTGCTGCTGTAGTAATGTTTAATTGCAGTTGCTCTTGTACTCTGTCGAATGGCATTCGCAATGAACCCATACTAAGGTAGGGTGCCACACGGCAAGTATCCACAGTAGTATTGGCTCCAATCGGGGTACCTGTACAAAAGAGAACAGAAAACATGATGAATTAAGTACATTGAGCAATATTTACAGCTCTATAAGTATCAAAAGATAGCCAGTATCAAGCTCGATAGCCAATATCAAAAGGTTGACTCTTTGCGGATGAATGATGTTTAACCTCGCTCAAAATTGTTATAAAACCAGTGCCCAATTTCATACAGCTGCTAAAGCACACATTTCTGCTTAGCAGATATGAGCAGGAAACCAACCACAAATGTGACATGTTAGTTTGGCTGGTAACTGTATTCTGTTAAGCAAAATTGTGTTGTGCTAAGCTACTTAGTTGTGCTGAATAAGCAGCTCTATAAATTGGGCCCCTAGTGTAAAAAATTCATATCAAGGACAAATGGCAACGTTTTCGGAAAACGGTAAAAAACGGTTACAAATCATTTTTTACAAATTTCTATTCCCTTAAAAGGGACATTATGTGAACAAAACCGGGAAAAAGTCTTTGTATGAAAGTCAAAAAATTCGTTCGAACGAAAATAGCACAATACGTCAAGGGGACTCGTGCTCTTTCATAAAAAAAAACAAAAATCAGAAATTTAAGAAATTTAAAGCTTTATAAAAATATGGAAACAACAAAACAATATCAAATAGACTGGCATTCTTTATCCAAATGATAAGTGTATTGTTTATGATTTTCCATTTATTTTTTAATGCTTTCTTATTTTTGTTTCAGATGATTTGTGTCCCCTGGCTGCATTCTGTGCATGTGTCCCACTGCCATGCGTCTATTCCCATCAGTGCACGAACACTATTTTGAACGAAGATTAATTTTTGTTCGTTTATAGACAAATTTGTGTTTGTTTGAACGAAAATTTCGAAGAACGTTCCCAATTCGATTCACGTATGTCCCTTAAAAGCCCCGTACTGAACGAGCTTAAACACGGGCTTGTTTTTCAAAAGTCCCCTTTTGACACTTCTTTTACTCAACAGGACTTCACATGTACGGCACAGATTATCGGCATATAACACGTTCCAACTTATCGCATCACATTTGGTTCGTTTTCAATGACACAATGTTAGTTTATTATCATTAACCAACGTTACAGCAAACTAAACAAAATACTATTGTGTTTTCTTATTTAACTATAGGCATACTCAAATCTGAAGCCTATTTCCCTATCGAGAGGTGCTTTAAACAATCTGTTTATGAAAGTATATCCTTTGCAATTGCACACATTCTTCCAGATTGCTAAACCTTTAAAATCCGATTTGCATATAGGCAAATAACCTTACAATGGAATCAATTAAAATAAAGGATGTCTGCGGCCAGATTAGTATCATATTCCGGGTTTAAAAGGTTTCACAACTTCAATTCCGTCACTATCAACCGTACTTATTTACTCTATAGTTTCTTAATACAAGAAGCAAAAAGAGGTCCCATTAATGAATTAAATCGATGAATCCACTAATAAAATTGATTTGATTACTGATACATGACCAGGACTCGGCAAGCAATCCTCATAGGATAATTTAATAAGCACGACTCTTTGCCAAGGCAGAGTATATTGACCGGGTTCTTGTTGGTGGGCCGCGGGGCGATGATGCACCTTTCTCCCCGTCAAGTGAGCGCTGGCGGTACGCTCCCTGGCGGGACGCTCACTCCGGGTAGATTGCTACTCCGCCGCAAGATTCAATTGGATGAAATATTTTGATTCAATTATATAAAGCAAAGGAGTGTTACGGTCAGAGACTATTGGTTGGGCAGGCGCTTGCTAGGCAGAGATAATCGAATGATGAGTGTTAGATGATGGAAACGAGGTGCAATCAATGCCGCAGGATGCGCGATATATAGTAACTCAGACAAGTCATAAGACTGAAGAGTAATCTTCATTATAAGCGCGATTATAAACCACTGCAGCTTCTAAGATCAGTTTTCAACAACATTATCATAAGTGTAAATGTTTGTTTAGTATTCACTTTGACCCACAAGTAGTTAAAAGAAAACGTATAAATTAGTTTACATTTCAACATTTCAGAGTAGTTTATAGATTGGGTACATCGTTTGGACGTTAACCGGGAGTCACATAAACGACCTAAACCCAGTAATGCACTAAAGATGCAATCACAATGAGGGAAATGACCTTGACAGAAACACGGGTTCGTTCGAAACGTCGTTGACAAACTCATTGTCAATATAGCAACTGCGCCCAGGTTATCCTTCCTTTTTACCAGTTTCAATGAGTTTATTTATTAGCATTAGCATAAAAGCAATCCGATTTCCCTGATTGTTTTGGGGGATAATCGTTTGTAGTTGTGTGTTGCCATTATACGGAATAGAGAGATCACGGTTGATCTCTTAAAAGCAAAGCAAACTACAAACTAATACATGAATAACCAGCAGAATATTTGCTAGGAACAGAAAAGATCCGGAAAGTGCGCAGGAGATTGTAACAGCACAGAATTATTCCAATTGATTTAAATTGCCCTTTGCGAATTCAATCACTAGACGTCGGGGGGTATAGCGGGGAAACGAAGCGGGTATTTGCGTATGCAGTCTTAATCCAATTAGGGCAAGATGCCTGATCACCATTGAATCTCGTAAACTACGCATTAACTTGTAATTGCTGCACCAAAGAGAACTTTATCAAAATATCATTAACAACGTGTTAAGTGTGTAATGCAACTACCATAATACGACAGAGATTAAGATTGCCTAGGGCTACCCGAAAGCTCTCTTATATTGGATTAAGATATCCAACTTAAACAGCAGTAGAGATGGGTATTAATATCGAGACTGAACAACACTACAATGATAGCGAGAAGTAATCTTACGTAATGTGTGTCTAAAGCTAATCAGTGTAGATTCATACCAGAAACAGGAAAAATGTGAAAAGTGTAAAGAATAAGGCAAGTCATATTAAGAGAATTGAACTTCTGTGGTCATGTTTGAGGGCTGAACTCCCCCTCCAAAGGAAAATCTGGGCCCCTTAAATTGGATTCGATCCGCGGGCTCAAATCCGCTTGAGATGTGCTATCAATTTACTAGGCCCCGAAAAGGACGCTTAAGTGAATTTTGTGTCAATTAAGGGGTCGTTAAATTGCTATTAGTGGGCCCTCTAATCCAATTGGTGGGACAAAAGTGAGGCATGAGTGCCAAAGAAGGCATTTTACGATGGAAAGGCAAATTACTTTGCATTATTCCTTTTCTTCAGAGACTCTGTGAAACGGAAGAATTTGACTAATCAATAGAAGCAACCCTTTATTCAAAGAGTAAAGTCCTTAATTCAATGACTCATGACTATATTTCCTTGTTTGTTATTTCTAAGAACGTTAAACTTATTGCAATCCTTCAAAAAGGGAACACTGCTACTTCATGCACTGGATTATGAAAAACACTTCTCATAAAAAGAGAAAAAAAAGAGTAAATATTCTTTGTTTTCCCTTAATGACAGTGGACACTATTGGTAATTACTCAAAATTACTATTAGCATAAAACCTTACTTGGTAAACGAGTAATGGGGAGCTGTTGATAGTATACAACATTGTGAGAAATGACTCTCTCTGAATAAACGTAGTGCTCGAGAAAGAAATAATTTTCCACTAAAATATTTGAATTTGATTTCGAGACCTCAGAATTAGATTTTGAGGTCCCCTCAAAAAAGCACACAACTTCGTGTGACAAGGTTTTTTCTTCTTTCATTATTATCTCGCAACTTCGACTACCAATTGAGCTCTAATTTTCACAGGTTTGTTATTTTATGCATAGGCCTATGTTGAGATACACCAAGTGAAAAGACTGGTCATTGACAATTACCAATAGTATCCAGTGTCTTTAATGATTATGAATAAAACGCATATTCCTTAACATGAGTCATAATGCATTATGATGGACACATAAAACCACTCGTGAGTAACGTGAGTAATATAGTTGTTGTTTTTAGTTCACCCTATTGACCAGCTCAGCAACCTGAGATATGCAATTTGTTTTCCCAAATTCATGGCAAAATTAAAAAAACTAAAAACCCACCGATGAAAATGACAAGTACAAATTCAAACTGCTTGTTTTTTGCACATCAAAGATCCTCTATAGCTAGCCCAAGTGTAAGACCAAGATGTTCTCCGAATTCAAGCGGAACATACCTTAAGATTATTGGCAGCAACATTTATTTAAAGCCATTATACACTTTCGGTAAACAGTATTGTTCAAGTCCCACACTTCGTGTATCACAACTTATATATGAAATAACAAATCTGTGAAAATTTAGGTTCAATCGGTCATCGGAGTCGGGAGAAAATAACGGGAAAACCCATTCTTGTTTCCGCACGTTTCGCCGTGTCATGACATGATTGTGTTTAAAATAAATCCGTAATTCTCGCTAACGAGAATTTATATTGTTGAAAAAAAAAAGGTTTTCTCAAAAAGTAAAGCGTTTCAAGAGAAGTCTTTTACCATTACCTTCTGTAAACCCTGTAAGATATTTGTAAATCTGTGAACTTTTTTTTCTGTACCGAAAGTGTATTATGGCTTTAAAAGACGAACGAACTAACTTTGCTTTAATTAATCAATCAACCCAATTGTATTATAAACAGTTAAGTCAAACGAAATCTCACAATAGTGTCTCTGGATTTTTAAACAATTAAAACGTTAGAAGTATAAGTTGACTATATGAGCGAAACAAATACACAGAAGGAGAAGTTAAGACGCCGTGGTGCACAGTCAAGTTTCATTTGCCTGATTGCATTGCCTTATAATGGGACAATGCTGAAGAGGCGAGAATCTACACAAAAAACATTATTTTACCTATAAAGAACGTACACAAATACATACAAATATACAGTCTGCTACGGAAAATTCTCGGTGGTTTAGCTTGAATTTCTTTTTGAAGGGGGGGGGGGGGTGGGGGGGGGGGTTTAGTGAAAGACCCCAAAAAGGTGTACCAGATAAAAACAAAGGGGTAATACTTTAAAAGGTTCAAATTGTTTAAATCCCTTCAGAGAAATTTACTTTCCGTTTTCTTAAGTATTTTTATATATATAAAATTATGTTTGCTTTGTAACCGGCATCATTTATGCATGCACAGCTCTATTGTCAAGTATATTACATCATTTCCAGTGGAACATTTTTGTCATTGGATTAAAAATTCAGTTCAATTCAATACGAAGTTTGGGATTACCAGCATTACGTTGGAGATGTTCTCTCTTTATCCGTATTAAGTCAATGCTTTGCGAGTCAGGATTTAATCTGCGGCTTATAAATCTGGCTTTAACGAAGGAGGTTGATGCAATAACGAACTCGTGTATTGTTCCTATAATCGAATCACAGTGATTTGGTTAAGTAACTGTCCAAAAAGACTGTGTGTAAGAAAAAAGTACATGATAAAGGTGCTTGACTGCAAACCACTATGGATCCAGTAGTAATAGCTCTTCATAGCTTCATCATAGTCTTTGATTATCTGCATGGCCTGAGAAACGTAGGAATTGGTGTAAGTTGATATTTGGTGTGCGGTAACACCATGTGTGTAATACTACTTGCCAGAGTTCTTTAGAGAACTGTCTTTCTTTATTTTACTACCGCGGAGTAGATTTATCGGATGTTCGGGGGACTTCTCAGTTCTGAAAAGAACTGTCCTGCTTTTGCTTTTAACTACAAGTACTATAACCGGGCGGAAGGTATAGGAAATTGGCTGGGACTATACTTTAGCTTTAAGGATCATAATTAACTGCAATACCGCGGAGTCAGTTCTTGAATTGGTCTCAACGTTTCGACTAGCTGGCTCTAGTCATCGTCAAATATATTGATACCTCAACATGCAATGCCTCAAATCCGATGTGTAAGTTGGTTGTGTTGTATATTACTAACAAGAATGTTCACAGCGGACGTGGTGTTTTACCTGTTGTTTTTGTCGAGGACTCTAAAACCTAATGTTTATACGTTGGTGTATGCCTATCTAAGCCTCCACCACATGTTAAGTTGACCTCGAGAGCGTACGAGATTTCGCGAGAATCTGGGCTAAAGGGCACCTCGCATAGCATAGCATCTGCAGCAGCGTGTAATGTGGCATCTGTTTTTAAAAAAACAATTTGTATTGCAATATTGCCATATTTTTAAATATGTTTTACCTAGATACATGATGCATATTATTTCAAAAGTTTATCTCAATCCACTTTACGTTTATGCAATGTAGTCTCTGGTGTATATGACATGCAAACTAGAGCAAGCTGCTACATTTAGTAGTACGGTACCCAGACCGCGCCAAACCAGGCCGCCGTTTCTGGCGACGCATGCAACATCACAATAGGAAAGTTCAGCTGCAAGTTACGCAAGCAAAACGTGAACGTGAACGTCAGAAAATTTCGTTGTTAAATCCCTGTTTTTTTTTTGGCATGCGTGAAGTTACAATTTTTAATGGCAGGTACGTACGTGCAGACGTGTGAGCATGAAATAAGCCCAAAGTGGTGACGGCACCTTTAGACACAACACATTTTTTTGACGCTCACGTTCACGTGTTTGGTCACGTAACGAGCAGCTAAACCTCCCCATTTTACATCCCGATTTAAAATAACCTTCGGTTTGTTAGTGCAGTCCACACGGTTTGCGATACGCTTTGGCGTAAAATTAATTCGCAATCAGACACTTCGATAGACTTGACTCAAGTCCCAATCCCCCTGAGAATCCTTTTATTTTCAATCCTATCGCCTAACGTCAGAAAACTCCAACCTACGCCGCAATTTTGACTGCGGGTATGCTTAGGTACCTCTCACACGAGAACGGGACTTGAATCAAGTCTAGATATTGGAGATCGTGCACTATTTCTTCGTTTTCTCTTAAGTTTCCAGATTTGATTATATGTTTGTTCATGATGTTAGTTTTCATACCATCAATATGCTTTGGGTTGAACAAAATGATTTGGCAAAAGAAAAAATTCACACAAAAATTCACCCACGTTAATCTCCCATAGCTGATGGATCCGATGTGACCGAAAGCTCATCGGTGACCTTGTCGTCGCGAAACTTACACGATCTATTGCCTTAAAAAACCTGGTTATTACTCAAAATAATTATTAGCAAAAAAACCTTAATTGGTAACGAGTAATGGGGAGAGGTTAATAGTATACAACATTGTGAGAAACGGCTCCCTCTGAAGTAACGTAGTATTTTTTTCCACGAAAGAAGTAATTTTTTTCGAGAAAGAAGTAATTTTCCACGAATTCGATTTCGAGACCTCAAAATTAGATTTTGAGGTCTCGGAATCATTTTTCTTTCATTGTTATCTCGCAACTTCGACAACCAATTGAGCTCAAATTTTCACAGGTTTGTGACATAAATTTGTCACATGCTATAGATTTATTGTATACATCTACGTTTAAATATGATTACAATTGCCAAAAAAAAGAAGAAGAAAAAGGTGTAATTTACCTTTGTACAAAACAATGAAATTTTCAAGTTCATTTATAATATTATATGAAATTGTGCAGATTTCCTTCAGTTTTTAAAAGTCTCGATGATTTTGTGAAGTTTTCTTACTCTTACACCTGCTTTCTCTCCTGAAGATCATCCGCACTTAGAACGAAACATCGATCTTTTCAGAACCGCAACAGTTCATTAAAGAGATTTTATCACGTGATGTTACGGCAAACGTTAATGTACAGATTGTTTTCACACATATTTAAATTCCTTCTTTTCGTCATCATAAATTAAACCTAATTAAAATTTTATTTATATATTATTTTTTAGCCATAAACACCTTTACTGCAAAAACTGGAGTGTCGAAACTGACACCGTGTTTGTTGTCAAACATGTAGATACCGAAAAGAGAGTCAAAATTAACATCATAGGGTGTTAAAATAAATACAGATGAAGAAACACTTGAAGGAACATAGCATAATTGGTATAAAAAACTTACACGGTCTAATGGTGATGATAGTAGAAAAGATCCCTTGAAATCTACTGTCTGAAATGTCATATTTAATGAGAAATAAATAAAACTAATATCCCCTTAGGAGCTCATTGAGGATTTAATTCATTTTGTTTGCATCGACGTCAGGCAAAATAATCGTGTTTTTCCCCCAGTATTTTCTCGTGACCCAGATGGCTGATCGATCTCAAACTCCTACAGGTTTGTCAGTTAGTGTATTTGTTGGATAACCTAAAGTGCTTACACTTCCAGCAACTGTTTTGTAAGAAAAACCAATTCTGTAATGTTCCTTTAAAATTCAACAAAGTAAAATGAGTGTTTACCTTTCCCGCCTATGTGTTCCTGCTTCCGACACTTTGCCCGCCTGTTTTGAAACCAAACCTGTCAAACCAAAGACGTAAAAAGTTAAAAGAGTGTAAACTTCCAAAATAAAATTGTCCAAGAATGCCTAAAAACACATCGTGTAACGTCCAGACGATTTGTTATTTCTACCAGCTGAATGAAAATACGAGGAATTGTGCGACATTATTAGAATAAAACTCTTAGAGTTGTGGCCAATATGGATATACATATAGTGGTTGGCATGCATAGTGACACGACAGGCTGCATATATCATCATCCTTATTAAAAACAACATTGAAAAGGTCTCATGCAACATATTCACCAATTAATCATCAACCTTCAACTCACATTTTGTGCAAGACCTGGTTTGGAAACCACGAGCCTACACTGCAAACACTATATAGGGTGTTAAAATTCACAACATAAGTGTTGTCACATAATTATATAAATACTAAAGAGGGAATTACACTTAACATCATAGCGTGTTAAAATAACACCATTATAATTGTTTGTACAAAAATGTGTGTTATTTTAAAGGCAGTGGACACTATTGGTAATTTGCTCGAAACAATTGTTAGCATAAAACCTTATACTTGGTAACGGGCAATGGATAGGCTGTTGATGTAAAAAAAAAAAAAAAAAAAAAAACATTGTGAGAAACGGCTTCCTCTGCAGTAACGTAGTTTTTGAGAAAGAGGTAATTTCTAACTAAAATAATAACATAAATTGAATTCGAGGCAACCTCAGCTGATGAGGTCTCGAATTCAAGCATCTGAAAAAAACTTGTGCGACAATAGTTGTTTTTCTTTTATTATTCTCTCGCAACTTCGACGCCGAATTGAGTTCAAATTTTCACAGGTCATCCAAGACATATAACAGTGTCACTATAAAAGAAATTTCAACTATCTCCTATAGACGACTTTACATTGACTTTGCCTTAATAGTTGCCCTACCTGCACTCTTGCTTCCGACAGACCAAGTTTGCGGCTCAATTCTTCCCTCATAAACGCATCCGGATAATGCGTCTCGTCAAATAGCTTTTCAAGCTCGCCCAATTGTTCCACCGTGAAATTAGTCCGACTCCTCCGTTGCTTGAGTTTGCTCGGATGGCTGGATGCTCCGCCGTGGCTTAGGGACGGACTACCGGGAGATATCGTCGTCAGACTCGGGTGTTGTTGAGACTGATGTTCGGTGTCGTCTTGGATTGCGGAGTCTGATCCAACGTCTAGGAGGGTGTCTCGATCAGGGTCTGTATCTGCATCCAAATCGTCTTGTTCATTTGGAGAGATGGAACCATCCGTGAGTTGATGAGTCTCATCAGTCAATGTTGTATCATCCCATGGAGATTTGTGACCGGCGTGTTTGCTCTTATCTGTTTGGTTAGAAAATTATATATTCCAACATTTTTGGGATGCGACGTGTTTTCAACATAGTCAAATAAATAACGTGTTTTGTTTTCGTTTTTCTTTGTTTCGTTTTCTTTTTTCTTTCTGTTTTGGGAGGGGGTGGAGGGAACATTACTTCAAACAGTGCCTCTTCAATCCCTGGACCTATTATCTGAAACAGTCTTCCATCGTTGTCAGATTATCATCATCTTAATTATCTTTTCAGGAAGCAGCTTGAAAACATTCTTATCGCAATGATTGTTCATCTACATGGTATTGATTACATAATGTAATTGGGTGTGTTGAGTTGTTTGTTTCCACAGTTTTACAGCGCTCTGATCATTTAACTGCAACTCGGATAATTACAACTTTGGCTAAGCTTAATATTTCATAAGTTGTTACATTCCATCATCATTCAGAGTAAACGAGATAAAAAAAACTAGAACCATCACAAACAGACCACAAGAAGAAACTATAAATAAATAGTAAACTTGCGGGTTCAACCGTGTCTAAAACGAGCAGAGTAACCTGTTCGAAACGTCGAGCCGGCTCTTTTCAGAGCCAACACTCACTCGAAAAAATGAAGAAGATTTACACACGGTTGTACCCGCAAGTTGACTATTTATTTTTCTTCTTCTTTCTCCACACACCATACAAAGCTTCAATCAATACTTACAAAGAGACCAGTATGAGCGAAATCGTACAATGGTTTAATTAGTGCTACCGAAGTTTTGTTTCGGCCAAAAATGACGTAGGCTTATTATTCTGTTTTGTTTACATCTCAGAACCATTTCTTATGGGATTGGCATTTCAACAGAAGAAACTGGGAATACCTGATAGTTTTTAGAAATAGCTGCCCGCGACAAGCATATAAAAACAAAAGCATTAAATCAAGGTTAATAAAACAACTGAAAATACGGAAAGAAAAATATGACGCGCATTTAATGATAGCACATGTTTTTCATGCAATTACAAAAACATTTTTTAATGCGACGTATTTTCATCAAAGTATTCTTATATCTCTGTTACTGCAATGAGTCCATACTAAAGTTATACATACAACTGTTATCAACTTTTAATATATAAACTTATATTTCAAATCACAATTCCGGTTACCGTCAAAGCAATCGCTTGTCTAAAGGTTTTGCAATAAAATGTATTTTGGGATGTAGAAAATAAGAAATTAATATATAGTTTAATATATAGCAAATAAACAAGATAAACGTTGAATTAAAATAACAAACCTGATGTAGTTTTGTGCTTCTTTGATGTTGAAACTTTTCCTAATGGTTTGGTTCCTCTCTTAAACATTGCAATACGGGCCAGTTCAGAATCAGTAGAGCCAATGAGTGCTACGGGAATAGGCGGCAAACTGGCTTCCATCGGTACGGCCTGAGACACGACGGCTGCTGATGAATCAGACGGGTCGCTAGCTCCGTTAGTCGGCCGTGTTTTGCCATGAGAAGCCTTGCTAGTCTTACGGTGGTTCACTGGTGTTTCTCCGATCGCATTCAGCCAGGCTGTAGCATCAAACTTTGGCAGAGTTCGTTTGAGAGAGATAACGTTCGAGTTATTCCTTGAAGATTCGGAAGATTCGAAAGATTTCGTGACAAAAGCTTGTAGTTCTTCCATGTCGTCAATGTACAGTTTCTCCAATAAAAAACAAAAGAGTATTTCGATCGATATATTTTGAAGATCAAAGTAATAAATTTGCAGAACCAATTCTTCCAATATTTATAATTGTGTTGGAATGTTATTTAGCACTGTGCAATTATACGATAACTGGTCGAGAGTGTAACTAGTAATGTACCTTGGACAACTCTAGCAGTGCGATCTGTTTTAGAACTAATGATGAAATGAATGGTTCAAAGTGGACTGAATACAAGGCGTGCCAAAGGATGAGTTTAAGGGCGATCCGTCTACGGGTTGGTGACAAGCCTCAGTAATGATGATCGTATCACCAACTCCAAAGCCTCAATGCTTACTAATGGACTGGAATTACTAATCCAATCAAAATGATCACAATCCCTGAAAGCGAATTACATCGACCAATAGCTGCCCAGAGGATGCGCAGCCAGGCTAACAATCACCACCTTTGAAAACTCGTAACTAAAAGAGCATTAAGTTGAATCAACATAGAAACTGGACACCATCAGATGACCATCCCAGTTGAGATTATGGTTGGTTGCCTGATAACGTCTCCCTTCCTTATGAGCTGGAGTAAATCAGCCGAGTATTGCAATATGCAGCTAGCTGAACGCACCTCTCCTTCGGGGTAAAAAACCGTCTACAGCTCGCTCGGTGTCGCGATTGGATTATGCGCGTTTTGATAATTTCCTCCCAATGGTACGTAAGGAACGATTGACTTTTAATGGGAATGCTATCCGCAAAGTGATGAAAAGAAATTGGGTCTTAACTAGATTAACTGCTCTATTATAGACTGGGTTTGGTGACTTAGCATGGGCACTGACCGCGTGCCTGCAGGTTGTTGCTGCAGTCGTTATTTGGCGAGCAGTTGGAGAAAGGTGACGCCCTAAAATGAGATTTCATCAAGGTATGATCCCACAAGCAACTAATGCAATCCTTGCAAATAGCGTTGGTTGGGCATACAGGCGTAAATAAGGGTCCAAAGTAAATGGAGATCAAATTGGCAATCCGCGTTGGTGATCACTTGAAAGGGTGGACAGGTTGTTTTGTGTCTGTGTTTGTTTGTTCATTTGTTTATTTGTTTGTTTTAAGGTACTTTTCGTCATTTACTAAAACTATACCTATAACAATTGGTGGGGCTCCAGAAGCGCAAGTTTATTATTGTGTGAAAGATGTTGCACTTACTGGAAGACGTCGATGAATATTCTTGCTAAATCCTATCATGTGCTTTTATTCTGTACTTAAAGTGGTGCCATTTTCTGTTCTTGTTGTCTGCTCTGTTCTCGCAGCTGCTGATTATTTCTGTTATGGGTTACAACCATTCCATGGTCCGTGTTGCTTGTTCAGCAGTAGACTTGATTCAAGTCCCGTTCTCGTGCGAGAGGTCCCCAGCATACCCGCCGTCAAATTCTAGCTGTTGTGGTCCCGCCACAGGTTGGAGTTTTCTCCAAATAAAAGGACTCTCATGGGACTGGTACTTGGGTCAAATCTAGTTCAGCAGAAGAAAATTACAAAGCAGTCAAGGTAAAAAAAACATGATACACTTATAAACTTAGATATTTGTTTCATTGAAAAATGTGTTATAATATTTAGGGCCACGTGTTCCATTAAAAAAATACTACTTGTTGTCAGTCCAAGTGCTTTAGCTACTTCACACGAAATATACCTCACCTACCAGACGATAATAAGAAATGGAAAGTAATTTGATTATTTTAAAGATTCCTCTGTATATAGTTTCAACTGCGACACAGGTTTGGAAACTTGACAATAAGAAATTAACGTGATCTTTAACATCGGAGAAAACAAAGTAAAAAATGTATTGTCACCCTAAGGTTTTTAAAGGCAGTGGACACTATTGGTAATTACTAAAAATAATAATAATCACAAAAACTTTCTTGGTAAACGAGTAAGTGGGAGAGGTTGGTAGTATAAAAAATTCTGAGAAACGGCTCCCTCTGAAGTAACGTAGTTTTCGAGAAAGAAGTAGTTTTTCACGAATTTGATTTCGAGACCTCAAATTTAGAATTTGAGGTCTCGAAATCAAGCATCTGAAAGCACACAACTCCGTGTGACAAGGGTGTTTTTCCTTTCATTATTATCTCACAACTTCGATGACCGATCGAGCTCAAATTTTCACAGGTTTGTTATTTTATGCATATGTGAGAAGACTGGTCTTTGACAATTACCAATAGCGTCCACTGCATTTAAGTTATTGACCCTGAATATCGCTCTCTTGTGGTCCAATCAAAAGGTGATAAAATGCTCATCAATTTAGAAAAGTAACAGCCTTTAAAGCCATTGGACCCTTTCGGTACAGAAAAAAAAAGTTCACAGATTTACAAATAATTTACAGGGTTTACAGAAGGTAATGGTGAAAGACTTCTCTTGAAATATTAGTCCATGAAATGCTTTACTTTTTGAGAAAGTGGTAAAACAATATAAATTCTCGTTAGCGAGAGTTACGGATTTGTTATAAACACATGTCATGACACGGCGAAACGCGCGAAAACAGGAGTTGGTTTTCCCGTTATTTTCTCCCGACTTCGATGACCGATTGAGCCTAAATTCTCACAGGTTTGTTGTTTTATATATAAGTTGTGATACACGAAGTGTGGGACTTGGACAATACTGTTTACCGAAAGTGTATAATGGCTTTAAACAAAAATGCTCGGTGGAATATACACTTTATTGTTTTTCTTTTCTCTCCCGCCCCCTTTTTTTGAAGGGGGGGGTGTCCACGGGCCTCAGCCGCCCATGACAAATATAAAAACAACTCAGTAAATTTGAAAAAGTGGTCCTACGCCAGCGACCAAAGTATTACCAACATAATAATATTCTCTGTTCGTACCAAACACCCCGAGTTGAGAGTTAATTACCCAAACATACAATCCCTAGAACTTACAAGTTATGATCTATAAATCTGTCATTACACAACCTTTTAAGATCCTTCGAAATACGCCTGGCGTATTGATCCCGATGACGATTCAAGAATAGAGGACTTTGTGTGACTCCTTTGTAGTAAAATATCAAAAGACGTGATTCGATGAAATATAGTTTTGTTTGCCACATCTATCACGTCAATGTATTGAAAATAACTGAAACCAACTGCAGTTTGTGGAATCTACTATCAGACTTTTCAATAATTATTTAGAAATAGCCCCTTAGAAAGGCACTGGACACTATTGGTAATCGTCAAATACCAGTACTCAATTTGTACTCAATTGGTCGGCGAAGTTGCGAGATAAAAATGGAAGAAAAAATCTCTCCTCGCACAAGTTGTGTACTTTCAAATGCTTGAATTCGAGACCTCAGCTGAAGTCTCGCAATTCATACATTTAAGTGAGAAATGACTTCTTCCTAAAAAAAACACGTTACTTCAGAGGGATCTGTTTCTCACAACACAATGTAGTTTGTACTATGAACAGCTCTCCATAGCTTGTTACCAAGTAAGTTTCCATGCTAAGAATTGTTTTGGGTAATTACCAATAGTGTCCACTGCCTTTTAAACATGTTATTAAGTGAGCCAGAAAATAAGAAATAAAATATGAGAATAATAGTTCTAGAGATAATAGAACCACGGCATTGTCTGGTCGCTCAAAGGGCCATAGCAACCCACGCTACAATGAGAAGCGTACCTCCATACGGAGCTACTTTCACTGGAGTCGGATCACTCGTCATTGCATAGTAATAACACGGCCCACAGAATAAGGTCATTCCACTTGCCATCAACGAACCAACCTAGAAAGGAAATCAAGTAATGGTATTAGATTCTTTAGCAAATTGTTCTCTCGTAACGCATTTAGCTGTAGGCCTTTTGTCACTCTAAACAGACCCAAATCAACATAATTATTCACTAAGCTATTATCCTAAATGATCAAATTTCCCTCTGATGGTTAACGTTTTATTGTGTTTTAGTATCACGATGCAAGTCTGAACATCATTTCGAAACTCAAGGATTTGGGAACTTTTTGCAAAATGTCCACAGTTTGAAGACAATGGTAGTAGAAAGCGTACCTTAAAATATTAGCTGCTAAGGTGCTGTGGTTTTTGAGAAATGAGTAAAACAATGTTACGAGATAACGTATACATGCTGAAATAATTTTCATGACTTGTTTGACTCGTTTCTCAAAAACTAAAGCACTTAAACAAGTGATATTTTAAGGGAAGCTTTGTACCATCATTGTTTTCAAACTATATGAGCTTAATATAAATCGGTGGACATTGTGTTTTGAGCCTCACAAAAAATACCCAGACCCTTTCAGATAAAAGACATGGAGGTATTCCTCAGGATATGGGATGGTACTAACCAGCATCGGGCGCCTCGTTAACGGTGCTGCTAATAGAGCTAAGCTATGTAGGAAATGATACTTGTTGGCTGAATCAAATACCTGACAAAACAAATGAAAGTTAAAGTGTTACATGGAATCAGAAAAGTACAAACAATGGCTCCTTATTTGAGTTCATTGAGATTCTACGCAAAAATGATCTCTGTTAATTGTTTGCACAACAAGCATGTACCGGGCTTAATTGCATGGCCATGGTAAACACGAGCAAAATAATCTGCGTTCCGGAAGCAGGACGCTTCTGTAAGCCATGTAGACGAACAAGTTATATAGAAGTTATAGAATAATACACGACTACAGTGCAGCTGTAATTTGGCACTTGCTGAGTAAAGGCTGGCTCACTAGCAGCGAAGACCCCGCGAAAGGTGGCGAACGTGAAAATCCCAATACGTTGGCGGCAAAGCGAAGGCAAAAGAGGGAAAACCAAAATTCGCTGACGGGTGGGAACGACGTTCAGCGACAATGCGACGGCAAGGGACGAACGGCTGCGGCAGGGAACTGGGTCTAGCGAGCAAAATCGGACGTTGTTTGGGCGGCGAGTGACGATGTCTTGACGGAGCCTGGCAACAAGGAACCAGGTCTGGCGGCTGGCAGCGTATTGTGTGGCGGCAAGGAACGCCACCTGACGGTGGGTTGCGGCGACGATGACGTATCTCAACGGCCGACACCAAAGCCTGTGTGTTCGTGCGGGTCATATAGGGTGCGTTCGTTTAGCTTCCCTGGGTCGACCCCCGATGTTGTGTATTTTATTTTTTCCAGGACGAACGTGGGCACACAATTACCCCACGTTCGTCCTCGAACCAGGAAAAAACCCCAGACACGTCACCACGTGAGCCTTCCCGTGGTGACGTCAGTGCACCTCGGGACAGCCCCAAGAGCCCCAATCTTTGGGCGTTTTTCGTGGCTAACCGCGATCTCAGACTTGAAATCGAGTCTACGGAAACGCACGCTCGTCGTGCCCTGCAAACGGGTTTCCAAACACTCAGTGGTCCATGAAATGACTGATATTTTACTGATTAGAAAAAATTAGTTTGAAATTCTTTTCTATAAAGTGCTTTATCACACAACATACAATGTGCAAAGGTAGAGGTGACCAAAGACAAATTTTCATCGGGACCTTGCAATGGCATTATATATACCTCTTTGTTGAAACCCAAAGCAAAAACAGAGTAGGTTGTTAAATTTGTTTGTTGCCAATTGTCCAAATTGAGAATTTTGAAAAGGTATTCAGGGATTTAGCCTAAAAGTTGGCAGAAATGAAAACACCTCTACGAGTATCACACCTGGGTCATTTAATACAATAATAATTACCTGTTTCTCATGCTCTATCTCAGCTCTGGGCTTCAATACTGAAACACAAAATTAAGAACTAAATTACTTTAAACTCCATTTTGTAAAGTGTATACATCTTCCATTGGCGATGGTCGACGAAGCTTACACAAACAAAAAAGATCAAGCCTGAGCGCAAAGACTATATTGTAAAACTGTAGTTTTGTGTCTGAATAAACCCACCAGATCAAGCAAACTTTCACACTCGAAAGAGACAGATCAGATCTTTCCAAAGATGGTCAAATAAGATAAGGTTGCTATTGAAGGCACTGTTCACGTTTGATAAATACTCAAAATATATATTAGCATAAAACCTTACTTGGTAACGAGCAACGGAGAGCTATTGGTAGTATAAACAGCGTGAGAAATGGCTCCCTCTAAATAACGTAGCTTTTGAGAAAGAGGTCTATCAGTATAAAAGAATAAAAGACTTTTGGCCAGAAGCCTTTTATTCCTATGTGACACTATTTGGTACAACAATAGTGTTGTTTCTTTCATCATTTTCTTGCAACTTCAATGACCAATCGAGTCAAAATCTTCATAGACTGGTTATTTTATGCATATATTGCGATACACAACTGTTTGAATACTGGTTTTTCACAGTTACCAAACGTGTTCAGTGCCTTTAACCCTTTTAGGTATGGCGGGCACTATAACGGTGTACTGTTTGGTTTAGGTGTAAACAGACTGATTAGCAAAAACTAATGTCCACCATATCTCGAAATGGCTTATTGACGTTGACCGATCCTAAGGAGCGCCATTATGGTTGTGTACCCAGCCAGACCACCCCGAGGTAACAAATATTATGAACTTTGACATACATTGACCAATCTCAATGATTTTTCGATTGTGTAAAATACGTTGATAGATGGCATATTGCTTACGCACAAAGTTTAACTTCTAAAATAAAACAGGATATAAAACTCGATTATAAAACGTTTACTCTCCGTCAATGTGTATCAAGAAAAAAAGTAAACTTACAAAATTGCATTACAAAACACAGCTTATAGGTTTTTGGATTAAATTAATATAATTGTTATTTTTTTTATAGAAAATATATTCTGAAACACCTGCCAGTAAAAAAACTAACATTATATTTCTTAACCAGTTTTATATAGCGCTTTTCAAACCCGGAGGGTGTCTCAAAGCGCTTTCAGCATAGGTTCTTTATGTCTGTGATTATTACCACTGGTAACTGGGCCTTAAAGACACTAAACACTTTTTGGTAATTGTCAAAGACCAGTCTTCTCACTAGGTGTATCTCAACAATATGCATAAAATAACAAACCTGTGAAATTTCGATCTCAATCGGTCGTCGAAGTTGCGAGATAATAATGGAAGAAAAAAACACCCTTGTCACACGAAGTTGTGTGCTTTCAGATGCTTGATTTCGACACCTCAAATTCTAAATCTGAGGTCTCGAAATCAAATTCGTGGAAATTTACTTCTTTCTCGAAAACTTTTCACTTCAGAGGGAGCCGTTTCTCACAATGTTTTATACTATAAACATCTCCCTATTACTCGTTACCAAGTACGGTTTGATGCTAATAATTATTTTGCGTTTAAATTACCAACAGTGTCCACTGCCTTTAATTCAATCCTTAAACCATCTCAGCTCACTGGTGGGGAGTATGCAGCCTGCGCAACGTTAATAAGCGCTACTCGGCTAAATCAATCAAAGGAACCATCTCTGATAGATATACATGTATAGATAGATAGCTCACACAGGTACCCATTTACCCCTGGGTGGGGAAGCAATTATAGCTAAGCTTCTGCATCAAGAACACAAGTGTCACGACCAGGATTCGAACCCACACTATGCTGAACGGAAGCACCAGAGTATTTCATCTGATCACAAGTATCCAAAAACAACTAGTATTATATAATTTGCAAATAAATCCAGAAGACTTGCCAATTAGGAACCACTTCTGCGGTTTTCTGGTCTCTGACTCAATTTCTGAGTAGGCATTTTTGATCATCCATACAGAAACACTTTGGACTACTAATTGTTTGTGTTGCTTGTATTTTAGTTTTATTGTTTGTTGTTTGTTTGTTTGAACGATCTTCCCATCAAGGGAACTCAAAAAACTCCTAAAACTGACAATGGGATATAAAAGCCAAGCTGGATAGCCAATCTCTCTTATACAAACATTGGTTTAACGTCTATGAATGGTTTTGAATCACACCTCAAGAAATTGTGATTCAGTAACTATACGACAATATCTATTCTAGTCATTGTGAAATCAGTGGTTGGCTGAGGGATTCGAACTTACAACCCTGTGTCGTGATTGCAAGTCCTGCAGTCATCATGTCAACTAATTGTCACGTCAACGGCATGCTACAACAATACAACAATTACAATAAGACCATCATAGACGTCCTGGTGTCATGTGTTTTCAGTAGGATAACAGGAAAATTGTTCACAATCAAAAACTTTTTTTTTTTTTTTTTTCAAATCATCTATCCAATTTTTTAACAATAACACTTACACTTCATGGTGCGTTGAAAATGTTTAAGTTTTGGTTTTACGTTGGGAGAGACAGTCCGCCATTAACAGTGCTCATGCATGCGCGACATTGGAGCAACGTCATATGTTTTCACACCTTTCATTGGTTGGTATTTTATTGAATATTCAGAAGCTAGTATGGCGTGCAAAATAAATAAAAAATATTATTCAATGTCTACTTAATAAATTTAATTACATTTTGTCCAAAGGCATTATGGCTACAATAGAATCCAGAGACATCAAGGCATGAAAGTAAAACACCCACCCCCCTTGAAGCACACACACTTCATAACAATCCGTTTTCCCCCATTTCAGACCAGTAATGTTTGGTTTCAGGAGATAAGAAACCAATCTATGATATGTTCTCTTTAATGTAGACTTAATATTTGTTACGCTCATCGGAATTTATTACAGTATGCAGTTAATCAAAACAATTTTTTTTGTCATTCACTTAAATTTAAAATATTTTATTTTCCCCCCCATATTGGCACACCATAGAATCCCAAACAGTAACCACATCACGTGATCCATCTAGTGACTAAAGCAGAATGAAACTCAATCTAGCAGATAGTAATTTTGTTTTGAACTTTCGAGGTTGGATGATGTTTCTTTGACTCATTTTAATGTTGGCATAATAATGTACTAGTGATTTGTACCAAAAATCAATCATTTTAAAAATGTTTGAGCAAAACCCACGACAGGAAACTTTATTATCAGCATGATTGAGCCTGATGAAAATACAGACCGTGAGTAAACTGTATTCCTTCTGTCACCGGTGCACAATCTCGCGGTAAACGGGAATCACTAATGGGGTTCGAAAACATATGAGGGTCGATAACGTATGATGCTACATAGTCGTAGACACAAACATGTCGTTCGCGTATACACACTCTATCAACATGATATTCCCTAAATTTGAATAAACTATTTCACTCATATTACCATGAGTTCCATAAGCACCCAATCCAACAGCTGTGGCACCAGATAGTCCTGCTAAACGTACAAATAAAGAACCCGCAAGCTTTCCGCTGGGCGCTGCCATTTTTGTTGTGTTTTTATTGTGCTCAGAGCCGTATCTTCAACAGCGCCCTCAAGTATTTGCAATACATTGTTTTTTTCTCAAACAGTTTATCTGACGTTGAGGGCGTAGTTGGAAGGCTTTCTCTCCGAGCTTCTCAGTGCAAACGAAAACAGTCCACATACGCATTAATTTTGCTTGGGTAGAAAGATCGAAAGTTTGTAATCCTCAATGTGTTGAATATAAAGTTAAGGGGAGTAAATGAGTAGAAATGAATTATTGACCTGTTGGCTAAATTAATGGCAGTAAAAGGTAGAGATAAGTATTAAGTTACAAAGCGATGACACGTGAACAATTTAAGATTAGTTAAAGTTAAAAACATTAAACAGATGTAAGTTTATAAGAAAAGAGTTCAAGTACGTTGAAACAGTGTTGTCATGAGCTGTTGTTAGTGCAGTAATATTTAGTTTTGTGTTTTTAAAGACGAAAAATGCAAACTTATAAGGGGCATTTTGGGGGATGTCAATTCGAGTTGCTGTTGATGTATTCAACACCTTACTTTGTGGACTATGAAAAGGGGAGCATAATTATATAAAAGATGTAGAGGTAGATAGAACACTAATTGATCATTAAAGGATATTGTATGAAAAGGAAAGTTGGTTGTCAACATGGTGGCAGTATAGTAAAAAAAAACGGTATTACAGTTTACAGTTAACATCAATTTATTAAAGGCAGTGGACACTATTGGTAATTACTCAACAAAATTATTACCATAAAACCTTTCTTGATTATGAGTAATGGGGAGAGGTTGATAGTATAAAACATTGTGAGAAACAGCTCTCTCTGAAGTGACATAGTTTTCGAGAAAGAAGTAATTTTCCACAAGTTTGATTTCGAGACCTCAAGTTTAGAATTTGAGCATTTCAAGCGTCTGAAAGCACACAACTTCATGTGACCATGGTGCGACAAGGGTGTTTTTTCTTTCATTCATATCTCGTAAATTCGATAACCGATTGTGCTTAAATTTTCACAGGTTTATCATTTTATGCATATGTTCAGATACACCAACTGTGAAGACTAGTTTTTGACAATTACCAATAGTGTCCACTGTCTTTAAAGGGTTTGTGTTTTTATGTTTGGCTTTTGTCCAAAGTGATGGTGGTTAGAAAAGTTCAGAGAAAGGGAAATAAACCAAGTTTATGGCAGCTGATGCTTATGTCATACTTATTTAAAGGAAACTAAGTTGCTGTGGCCCACTATATGACTATCCTGTGAACAGTAAGCCTCGGTATCATAAGAGAAAAGTTGCAATGGATCTAAAACGTTTGAGAGTTATGCAAGGGCATTATAGTTGACTTAAAAAACACCCGGGTAAAAACTGACTTGACTTGACTCAAGTCCCAATCCTGTGAGAGTCCTTTTACTTTCAATCCTATCGTCTACATAACTTAACATAAGAAAACTCCCCACATCTGTTCCACAATAGAGAGCTTTCGCAAGTCTACGGATACACATACAGATACCGATACGTCGACACTGTGTGTTCACGTGACGCGTATCCGCGACTATCGTATTTTGCATTCATGTTAGCTTTAAATACACGTCGTAGAAAAGCGGATACTGTTTTTGCAGACTTGTAGTTGTCTTTTTGTCACAGATCAAAATATTTCCCAAGGAATTGCTTTTACTTGTATCGTTCTTGATATTGATAGAAAAATGTTAGTCATCTGCAAACAAAACGATGAGAAAATGCAGTGTGTAAAACACATGTCAAAAGCACTCATCATGCTTAGGGAGCTCTCGCACTAGAACGGGGCTTGAATCGAGTCTAAAACTGACCTGGATTCCGAGTCGATGACCCTGACCTATTTCCGAGTCAAGTTGACCCAGACTGGCTAAAATATGATTTTACTTCAGATTCTACGTCTGTTTGACAATTTTTTGGTAATTTTGAAGCAAATTCCGGGTCAGTTTTTCTGCCGGGAGTTTTTGGATGGAACATCTTACAGTGTCTTGATGAGGGATAATGTGTGTGTATAGGGGGATGCTAAATCTTGCTGTGACATTCTGTTGTCTTGATTCGTACATCAGCTTTACAGACCTATGTTTCCAAAGATCAAGGATGAACTTTATGCTCCCGATAGTGGAGCTTAAATAATTTAAGATTTAATTTGGTGTAGAACAAGTACCTGAAAGTTTTTTAACCTTGCAAAAAATTAACAGTGTCATTAGGCTATTGAGCGAAACTATAAGAACTCAGACCCCTAGTTCGAAGAAGAAAAAAAATGGTGTAAGATGGGGATTGCAGAGGCGAATGAACTTTGGCTCCGTATCAGATGACTCTCCACGTGTTTGTCTTTGTATTGAACACAGTTCTTGATTTAGTATTATAGGCGTACCGTTCCTTAATGATACCATTGTATCCTGCCTTGACTATTGTGACTTGTTAACCTCGAGTTGGCTGTTTGGTTATTATTAGGCTATAAGTTTGTTTTCTTCACTGCATTCTTTTGATCCTGATCTATTGTGAACGACCAACGACCCACGTCATTAAAATGTCAATAAGTTCTGCCCAATGTTATTAAAGGAACACGTTGCCTTGGTTCGGTCGAGTTGGTCTTTGAAAGCGTTTGAAACCGTTTGTGTAGAATAATTGTAATGATCCACACAAATATCACTCGAAATTGCGTGGTTTTCCTGTTACCTCGTCGACAAACACTGTCGGCCATTTTCGGAGCATGAGTCAAAGGACGACCGTGTTAGTTCGCAAAGTAAAAAGAAAACCACGCAATGTCGAGGCACTGGTGTATGCATGGATAATTGAAATCTACTTTTAAAACATCTTTCTAACCATATGCATTTTATAACAAACGGTTACAAACGCTTTTCATAGACCAACTCGCCCGATCCAAGGCAACGTGTTCCTTTAAATATAAACGTAACTATCCGTACACGGGTTGGAGAATAATAGTTTAACCATAGGGCAAGGTTTAACAAAGAAGTTGCAAAGAAGTTGCATAACATGGAGCTGGTGTGACACCGCGACCCAGCTTAGCTGCAGAAGATTGCTGTGGTCCAAGCTAGCTCTACGGCTCTTTTCGAAACGACTGGATTTGGCTTAGGATTCGGCTCAGGCTAGTATGGCCCAGCGGTTGTTTTGACAATATTGTGCGTGCTTTGCGTATACGCGCCCAGGGTTTCAGACGAGAGGACGGAGCCAAGCCGAAGCCGAAGCCGTGGTTTCGAAAAGGGCCTATGGTTTGTATCTTTGTTTGCCCTCAGAACAACCTTAGAACTGTTGTTGTTCTTTTTAGAATGCTGATTGAATGTTTACCGAGTATACAGCGGAAATGTATACCAATTGATTCTGAGGACAGTTTTACGAGCCTTTAACAAGACGATACGGTCATTTTTCAGGCCATACGTCAAAACTATAAAAATAGAACTTTATTATGAATGTACGATTTGCGTCATCGTCCCAATAAACGAAACAAAATTAGGTGACCGTGTGGTGACCAACCTTAAGTAACAGACATGATTGATACATGGATTGGAAATTTTGTCACTCATCTATAATCTATAATCTAAAAAATATAAAAAGAGGACGGCCTTTACTGTCTGTCCGCTCCGCCTGTTTGCTCCGCGTTGTTTTACCAGGTACGGGAGAGTTGCAAACCAAGCGGCATATAAGCATCCCTTCTTTACTATTAGCATAAAAACCTACTTGGAAACAAGCAATGGAGAGCTGTTCATTAAAACATTGTGAGAAACGGCTCCCTCTGAAGTAACGTAGTTTTTTAAGAAAAAATAGTTCCTCACTAGAATACTTGAATTCATTTCGAGACCTCAGCATAGGTCTCGAATTCAAGCATCTGAAAGCACACAACCTGTGTGCACAAGTTAGTGTGTTTTTTGCTTCCAAAGTGAGTTCAATTTTGTGTACTTATTTCAGTCGTTATTCACCAATGTTTTATTCTCCCAAATTATATATCTATAATATATCCGAATCTACTTTTCTTATTAACTTAATAAAAGATTATAACGATTTATTTTGCGGTAATAAAATATGAATGCTGGTGTCACTTCATGACTTGATGCCCAAGTCGTGAATTTCGGTGTCAAATTATTGGCGTCATTTACAACTCGGGGCACATAAAGTCGTGATTTATGTCAAATAATATGCGCGTCATTATTCACCGACTTTGACACCACGAATTGGGCGAAAGTCAACATGACGAACTGAGGCACATTTCGTTACTTTCCATAAATGCAAATGAGTGAAAAACCATACGAACGACAACTCTTTTTCGAATGGTCTTCCATTTTTTTTGGTGGTAAGAGACATTAAGAAGGGACCGGTCCTTTCTTTAAGATACCACCAAGGAATCCACCTGAACTGAATCAAATTAAAATTCAACTATCTTTGATCAGTGCCGCAGCATGCGGTCAACAAACTACACACTATTCACACAGGCAGAGAATGGCCGCAATTCTCGCCAAACCGAGACACAATAACAAAAGGTTTAATGAATGACCTGTAGGCAACCGCCTCCCCTTGGAAGAATTCGATACTTCAACAACGGATCAAAATAAGCATTGGGGATCGACTGGTTATATAACTGATGTTGTCTTGTAAATGAGGCCTTTTATTGGGCGGTATAAATAGGTATAACGGTTGTTGATTGGTTGAGGGGTACGTTAAGACGATACTGCCCCGTACACTGTGTTTACAAATACACAGCCTTCCCAAACACCTCCTCAAACCATGAACATCGTCACTGTTGAGGTTAACTTAGCCCGTTCATACACCGACATTTTGAGAGAGTTAACGGAGAGATGGTCGTGTAAAGCCAGCAGAGCAGGTAAATTCCCATTTCTTTCTATGGTTATTTCTTTCTAAATTATTCTGGGATGGCGTAGATGGCGCCACTCGCTATTTCATTTGATATGAAATAATATAGTGTCTAATTTACCTCAATAAGATATCCATTTTTGTAGAAATAAGCGGAAAAAGTGGTGCCGCCATATCCGAAAAGTTATCCTTGTTCTGCGTCTGTGCATTTATTATATAATTGGTTAATTTTTAATAAACCAATTACGCTTTTGAATCATCAACGCACGTACAATAGCCCAGTACACACTAACTTATCGCAGAGAGAAGGGGTTGACCCCGGTGTGTCTGGCAGTGTGACTATCTTCAACTATGAAGGCTGCTCTAGAAAGGTAAAAGAAGAGGAGAACGTTAATTCATTCAGATAATATACACAGAAAAATGTATAGAAAGATACTTTACTGTCATTTCCCAAATTGGCATCTAAGGTGAGCGGCGTTTCTCAGCATGAAACGTCATTAATATTGGTTTGACATAAATTGGGTTCGGAGATAAGTAAAGAGTGTTTTTTGCAGTTCTCTGAACTTGGTGCGCTCCCTAAAATTCTCCAGGAAAGTTAACCCGCATCCCATCAATTGCTGATGATGCGTTGGTTTGAAAATGATTTCCACTGTAAATGACCCATATGCATAGGCTCACATCACGGCCACATACTCAGTCTTTCTTCGGTAGTAGTAGGAGGCCTACACCTGATATACCTTCTTATGATCATTTGAATCTGAATAAATAAAATGGACACATGTTACAAACACTCTGAAAATCGCGCTTACATGTTCCAAACACCAACCACCCTGAGGTTCGTGCTTAGTCTTGATAACGCATTGAATGAATTGTGATCTGAAGCTATATAATAACCTTGTTGGACGAATTTGTGTTTATAAGGCCCTGTCACACCTTGACGTTTTTAAAGGGAAGGTACATGTTTGGTAATTACTCAAAACAAATATTACTTAAAAACTGACTTGGTAACGAGCATTGGCGAGCTGTTGATAGTATAAAACATTGTGAGAAACGTCTCCCTCTGCAGTAGCATAGATTTTGAGAGAGAGGTAATTTCTCACTGAAATAATAAAAGACTTCTAGCTAGAAGTCTTTTATTCCTATCTGCAGAAAGTACACAAATTCGTCCAACAAGGGTGTTTTTTCTGTTTCGGTCATATTTTTCTCGCAACTCCGATGACCAAATTGATCTCAAATGTTCACAGGTTTGTTATTTTATGCTTATATTGGGATACACCAAGTGAGAAGACTATTACCAAAGGTGTACCTTCCCTTTAAGTCAGGTATTCTCAACAGCGATAACTTAGTTCTTGTCGACGCTAAATAACGTACTCTCTTAATGTAAACGAGTGGAAATTTCACTCTCTTGTCCGAGTGGACGTGTCAGTTTCACTCTGTTGGGAGTGAACGTCAATCGCGTGTCACTCTTTTTGAGTGAAATTTGAACGAACTTCACTCTAAATCGAGGTAAAGGTACCGTATTTCACTCTAAATGGAGTAGTTGTGTTCCATCTCTTTGAAAGAGTAGTACGGTGGACAACACGAGTGTTTTTTCACTCTTTTACATTAAAAGCAGTGGACACTATTGGTAATTACTCAAAATAATTATTAGCATAAAACATTACTTGGTAAACGAGTAATGGAGAGCTGTTGATAGTATAAAACTTTGTGAGAAACGGCTCACTCTGAAGTGACGTATAGTTTTCGAGAAAGAAGTTATTTTTCACGAATTTGATTTCGAGACCTCAGATTTAGAATTAATTTGAGGTCCCGAAATCAAGCATCTGAAAGCACACAACTTTGTGTGAAAAGGGTGTTTTTTCTTTCATAGCTATCTCGCAACTCCGATGACCAATCGAGCTAAACTTTTCACAGGTTTGTTATGTTATGCATATGTTGAATAGACGGCTAACGTCTTATGTAACGTTTTTAAGTTCGGTTCATTGTATGCCAAACACATCCGAAAGTACCTGGAAAGTAGATACACATGGTGTTACCGCAAACCAAATATATATACACCATGCAATGCCTCATATCCTAAAAACACTTATCCATTGGACAAACTTAACACAACAAACACTCCTCAATAACAATACATGAAGGGGGGGGGGGAACGTTCGTTTATTTGTCAAAGTAAATCCTTTGAATGGATTTTGTTTAAATGGAGGTAGAAATTAAATTACCCCTACGAATTGTTGATAAATGCTGATCAACCCCCCCCCCAAAAAAAAAAAACAACCGTTTTATAATGAATCCAAGTTGGATGATTGTTGTTTGCCCATCAGAGTGTGTTCGATTAGCTTCCCTGGGTCGACCCGGTCTGCATGCCCCCGGTACGTTCAAATAGCTTTGACGTCATTCCAGGGGCTCACCCGGGTCAGCCCCCCAGTGCCCTGCTTGTGGAGTGGATCACTTGGGGCTGGCCCCATGTGCATGACGTCGTCACGAGCTTGAGTGATCGTTCGTTTAGCTCTTGTCAGGGGCTCACCGGAGTGAGCACCGCGGGATCGACCCAGGGAAGCTAAACGAACGCACCCAATGTATGCTGACCCACTGACCCCGTCGCTTCTGATTGGTTTGGACTTTTGCTACTGATTTGGTAGTAAAAGTCAAGATTTATAAAACTTGCACAAGAAACCGCAATCTGGGCCTATAAAGCTGATTACCCTTTCGCACATTTCAAAGCTGTTCATAGACCAACTAGCCTACAAACGGTTTCAAACGCTGTTCATAGACCAACTCGCCCCCAAACGGTTTCAAACGTTGTTCATAGACCAACTCACCCGATCCAAGGCAACGTGTCCCTTTAACAATGGTGTGTATGCCCAGTAGCTTGACTACTGAAATAAAGTTATGACTAGTATAAAGTAGCGTCACCTTTATACGACAACATATCACTACCTCAAGTCTTTTATTGACCAAACACTTCAAAGTCTCCCAGATTCGTCAAGGACATAAAGCAATGAATCATTAAATCTTAGGTTGTAAATCATTATAAATTGTCTTCACTGATACCAATATTTGGTGTTATTTATTATGTTTGGTTAGAGCGTGGTATAAACTAGCAGCCAATAATATAAACGGTCCTTGAGCAGTATGTGTGTGATGGGCCGGCTACGCGGTGGACCCCATCACAATCTGAGGCCGTGTCCGAATTATCGGCTACAACTACGGCTGCGGCTAGATGCCGCGTCACCATGCGGTGAGATATAGGACGTCCTTAGCAACACCCGTAGCAACAACCGTAAGCCGTAGCCGCCAAATCGGATTCGGCCTTACATTCACAAATAACTTGTAAATAATATTGTGACCTTGCAGCAAACTCCCATGGAGAGATTCAGAAATCGAATCTGTGTATTTTGCTAATTTACTCCCAGGGCGTATACACAAGAGGAGATGGGATATTTGTACACGCCACTGTTTGATTTGGGGCAGCTCAAGCAGAGGGTCAGCACTCCACTAGTTTTCGGTGGGAAGGAAATTATAACGAAGTGTTTGAACTGTCTCAAAATAAAAACTATTAACTATATTTTGCATTTATATCCTCGGTCCATTTGGTTGGTAAGTTTGCAACATCTAATTCTATTTTCTCAAAATAAAAACTGTGCACACTTTAGTTTCTTATGTCTTTTCAACATGAATAAAACCCGAAAATTGTTACCTTAAAAATAACACCTAAAGTAGGGAGAAAGAGGGAAAACAAATTGAGTTCCTCAAATCACACCCCCCCCCCTTATAAAAAAAAATGTTCCCGTGTCAAATTGAGTTGCCTCAAAACATAACAAGAAAGTCAGAGGAGGCACCAACCAATAACTGTCTTCTTAGACCCCCCCGCCTTATAAAAACAAAGTGTTCCTGTGCACCTGTGAAACTTCTTTAATTCGCCCGCCGGATCCCACACTGGTGTCCCACACTGGTGTTCTATATTATAGAGGTCAAAATGTGCAGTGCGTCACTCGTGTCGTCACGTTGCCTGTGCCGTCGCGGTAAGTGCGCACTGCCGTCGTGACGCCTGTTTTTCATTGTATTGCGGAGCGGTTTTTTAATTAGACCTTTTGTCGCGCCGCCCATTTTCTAATCAGTTTTAAAATTTGTTTCTCACTTGACACATGGAGAAGCTTTGTATACTCACAACATTTAAAAAGCCACTGAAATATCAAAATATTTTATTAGCATAAAACCTGACTTGGTAACGTGCAATGGGGAGAGGTTGATAGTTTGGGGGGGGGTTGAACAAAGAATTGACTAGAGTGGGATTCAAACCACCCGACCTCCGGATTAACGTGCCGGCACTCTACCAACTGAGCTATCGAATGGGATGCGACTTTTAGTTTCAAATATCAGTATCAGATATCACGTTAATCCGGAGGTCGTTGGTTCAAATCCCACTCTATTAGTCAATTCTTTGTTCAACCCCAAAAATGATTCTATATTTGTTAATGCGGCCGATGATTTGTTTTAATTTATTGATTATTATTATTTTTTTTACAGATTATCAAAGCATTCAAGATGAAGTTGCACTCCATTTTGTCCTCTGCTGTCTTCGGAGCGTTACTTTTCACCGTCTTGATCCCATCAACTGATGCAGTCACCTTTAATGTTAGCCACATCAACGAAGAAGATTACTTATTGGTCGATGAAGGGCAAGTACTTCCCATGAACATTACCATCTTTGATGGAGTACAGAGTGGAAAATTCAGTGTCAGATCTACAGATGAATTCATATTCGAGGTTGTCAACTCCACTGAAAACGAACTCTTGAGTAGCGATGAGCTACCGTTCACATTCACTGTTCACGTGCATGGCAAGTTTGTTGGTATAAAGGACATAGAGCTTGTTCTAACAAACTCATCCGATGTAACACCAGTGACAATTGGGATGTATCCAGTGAAGGTATTACGGGTACCAACCATCCTAGACGCCCTCTTTACATACCTAATACTTGCATGGTTAGTACTCTCCTACGTCACCATGGGAGCCAAGATGCAACCTAAGATCATTTGGAGCAAGATGAAACCCCCATGGGGAATCTTGATTGGTATGCTTGGGCAATTCTTCCTTATGCCCCTTTGGGCATTTGCCCTGACTAAAATCTTTGCCTTGGACAGCGAGACGGCACTTGGTCTGACTTTTGTTGGTACGTGTCCGGGTGGTTGGTTAAGTAATATTTTCAGTCTTCTCCTAGACTGTGATTTTGTCTTAAGTCTGACCATGACCTTTTTCTCTACTGTCTTGGCACTTGGTATGATGCCCCTTAATCTGTTCATCTATGCATCAGCCATTGTTTCTGATAACTCTCAACTCCAGACTCCATTTACAGATCTTGCAATCCAGCTTATTCTCCTCATAATTCCCGTCGGCATTGGAATGGGTCTCTGCTATAAGTTCATTAAGTTCCGCAAGATTTGTGAGAAGCTTTTGAAGCCGTTTGCTGGTGTTCTCATTGTCTTGGCTCTTGGCCTAGGGATTCCATCCCAGCTCTACATCTTCCAGTCACCATGGCAGGTATGGGTTGTTGCCGCTCTCCTCCCAGTGGGAGGGGTCATAGCGGGCGCGTTGATAGCCAAGATAGCCTGTCTCCCCAAGAAGTCTGTCATTACTGTGGCTTTAGAGACGGGAGCACAGAACAGCCTTCTCGCTAAGACTATGTTGGATCTATTCTATCCTCGCCCAGAGTCGGATCTTGTTGGTCGGGTAGCTCTGATGATCAGTCTAATTAGCCTGCTAGAAGGTACTGTGGCTACCTTAGGCTATGTAGGTATCAGATATGTTTGCTGCCCAAAGAAGGAAGATGAAGATGATTTGGTGGAGCAAGATGATAAGAATGAAAAGAAGGTTGATGCTGAGAAAGGTGCAGGCGCTAAGGGTGACACCAAGAAGGAAGAATCTTCCCAGACAAAGTTTCCTGATGATGAACCAGCAGATCAAACCCATGTAAATCCAGTGTTTGACGATAATGAAGCAACCACACATGATCTTTAATCTATGGGTACGTTCGATTAGCTTCCCTGGGTCGACCCCGGTCTGCCCCGGTGCGTTCAAATAGCTTCCAGGGGCTCACTGGGTCAGCCCCAAGTACCCTGCCCGGATCACTTGGGGGCAAGGCCCAATTTCATAGAGCTGCTTCAGCAAAAAATTGTGCTTAAGCAAAAAATTCATTGCTTAGTAAAATCAGATGACCGGCCAAGACTCCACTCAATTGTAATGCTAAGTAAACAACAGCTTAATACTAGTCATAAGCAATGTATATGGCAGGACATTTTGGCCAGTAACATGTGTAAAATAAGGGAGCTATTTTCGTGCTTAAGCAATTTTTGTGCTTAAGCAATTTTTTTGCTTAAGCAGCTCTATGAAATTGGCCCCTGGTCAGAGGTGCATGACATCACCACGAGAGGGTGAGTGATCGTTCAATTCGCTCTTGGCAGGGGCATAGTGAGCACCGCGGGGTCGGAAGGAAATCCTATATTCCTCTCATCACATTAAATTTATTGTATGCACTCGCAACTTGACCAAGAGATGAGTAATTACCAATAGTGTCCACTGCCTTTGATAGATGTTAATTAGTTGGTAGTGACACTGCTCTAAAATGCAAAGGTCATGGGTTTGAATTCCACCCGAGTAATATGCCTGTGATTTTTTGTTTTCACAACTCGGGAAAGTACCGAGTATGTACAGTGCTAACACACACGGTGTATATGAGTAAAAACAAACTTCATAATCAAGAATGTCACTTGTTATAAAACTGGTAATCCCTCTAAAAAGAACATTACAGAATTGGTCAGAAACAAAAATCGTGAAGATCACAGATTTACATAAAACTTACACGGTCTAACGATGATGATATAAAAATATAAAAAAATCCATTGACTCTAATGTGCATTTAAGAAGAGCAACAACAACAACAAAGCACAGCTAACTAATTAACATGACAATTGTGGTTTCGATGGTGTAGGTGGACTACATGAGTTAATAATTAAATATTATAGCTGTGGGTGTGGCTTTTTTTAAGTTTAATTAGACCACTCATTTCACATAATAATGGATAAATCTTGTTGACTTTCCACTAAGAAGTTTAAAATCAACATCAAAACCCGATTAGCAAAAGCTAATGTGATAATATTCTATTGGTTTGAACTGAAGAAACCCCACAAATGTTTAGTTAAGATTGTTCAAAATAGAGACACCAAACCATCAGAAATGGAACCAAGTGGAAAACAATTGATAAGAAAGTTTGCATCATTTAGATCTGTGCCCTTTGTTGTCATAGATTCAGGGTCACTAGGAAAAAAGATAAGAAAACCACGAAATTAATAAGGAGTTCATTTTCTTATCAAATTGAAAACTTTGTATATGGTCAACTGCTTCGTAAAATCACTTAATCATATTGTTAGTCATTGTTTAAGTTAATACATCTTAGAGGCACTGTACACGTTTGGTAATTGCTAAAAACATATATTAGCATAACAATTTACTTCGAGCAACGGAGAGCTGTTTATAGCATAAAACATTGTGACACACGACTCCCTCTGAAGTAACGTAGTTTTTGAGAAAGGGGTAATTTCAGATCAAAATAATAAAAAACTTCTGGCCAGAAGCCTTTTATGCCTATCTGAAAGCACGCTAATTTGTACAACAAGGGTGTTTTTTTCTTTCACCATTTTCTTGCTACTTCAGCTACCAATATTGAGCCCAAATTTTCACAGGTTTGTTGTTTTATGCATATGTTGGAATACGCCAAGCAAGAATACTGGTCTCTGACAATTACCAAAAATAGTGCCTTTAAAGATGCAGAAGTAATCCCTTGCTAACAAGTAAAATTATCAACGTACCTTTACGTTCAAAACGTGAAAGCCATGTGTTGATAATGATATTGCTTGTATAGCAAGAGTGCTTGCATAGAAAGCAAGAGTAAAAACTCATTATCTCATTAAAAATCTGAGAATGACAAAACAATATTATGAGTTTCAATATATTTTTAAGTGGAAATATACATTAAAAAACAAATTTGGCTAATTTGTTTTTCTCACATTATTACATGTATATAACTTGTGCCATATTGTTAATCACGCGTGTATGAGCACAAATAGTATTGAGGTTTAGCTGCACGTTCCGCGTCAGAAAACTGTGTCGTTTTTAGCATACGTGAGGTTTACGTCAGGCACGTGCGTGCAGACGTCATACGTAAGCATGCAATATGAAGCCCAAAGTGGTGACGTCACACAGAAGCAACACGTTTTTTGACGTTCACGTTCACATTTCAGCTGGTGTAACGTGTTGCCAAACCTCACTAGTATTAGGATGTGATTGTATAAATCAAGTCAGCATTACGATTAACAAAATTGGTTTAAATTAGTTCAAAAAAATAGATTATGTTAAAGTAAATAATATGATTTAATACACACAGGCTTTCATATAATGAATACATAATTGATATGTATGTATGTACAGTTAGTATATGAATCCAAATGCAATCTGTCTAAACACGCTTAAACAACATTTAATTGTTCTTATTTCAAATGTCACACCATAGTTGTGTACTTTCAGATGCTTGATTTCGAGACCTCAAAATCTAATTCTAAGGTCTTGAAATCAAACTCGTGAAAAATTACTACTTTCTCGAAAACTACTTTAATTCAGAGGGAGCCGTTCTAAACTTTTATACTATCAACAGCTCGTCATTTCTCGCTACCAAGTTTTATGTTAATAATTATTTATTTAGTTATTACCAACAGTGTCCACTGCCTTTAATTAGTTATTAGCATAAAACCTTTCTTGGTAACGAGTAATGGGGAGAGGTTGATATTATTAAAAATTGCGAGAAACGGCTCCCTCTGAAGTAATTTTCCATGATTTCGATACCTCAGAGTTAGATTTTGAGGTCACGAAATCAAGAACACAACTTCGTGTTACAAGGGTTCTCTTTATTATCACGCAAGTGAGCTCAAATTGTCAAAGGTTTGTTATTTTATATTGAGATACACCAAGTGAGAAGACTGGTCTTTGACAATTACCAGTATTGTCTAGTGTCTTTAAAGTACAGGAGAATCAAACACCCCTGCTGCTGAGTTTGGATAGGTTGAGAATGGAAGTAGAAGTATATATAAGTATTACTTGTTATCTGTGCATTTTATTAAAATTGAGACTATATTATGCTTTGACAATAGTTAGAGTAGATCAAGAGTACTAACAGAAATAATCCTTGCATATAAATTTTTTTAAAGGTAGCAACTGATTGGAAATCCCTAACAAAGAGTAACACTGTTTATGCGACTTTGATATAAACATGTACAAGTACACCTCATTTTACTTTATTTTAATTTGAACAAAATGTGGAAAAAATGATTTGTGTTTTACAAATACCCCGACCCGAGTCCTTTGAAAAAAAATCCACATGCATTTTTCTCAGTTAGGATTTGAACCAACGACCTTCACCGACGAGCAGATGTCTTTCCACAAGACCTATAGTAGCGAGAGACTGCGTCCCTAAATGTAAAAGAATGAAAAACACCACTCTTTACATTTCGAGTTGTCCCTCAAATGGCTCTTTACAAAGAGTGGTGGTTAGTTCACTCTTCTAGAGGGGTTTCACTCCAGGAAAACATAAAAACTTGCAAAACTCAGTCAAAAAGAGTGAAAGACCACTCAAAACTGAGTTGTCGTTCATATGGCTCTTCAAAGAGTGCCCTTTCACTCTTTTGCATTTGGAGAGTGTTTTTTTTCTCAACAGGACACAGGAAAGTGATGAGAGAATCAGAATCTTAACACACAACGATGTATGGTTAATTGGTTAATAATATAACTAGTTTTCTTAACTGCTATTAAAAGGTGGAGTATATAAAGATTTTACAACTAAACATGTTAAGGCCTACTTTTTGCATTAAAGTAACTATTAAACGTCTTCTTACGGATCAGTTTTTATAGAATGAGCTTTAAATCAAAACAAATTCAAGAAGTATTTTTTATGGTATTTTACGAATTCAAATAAAATAACATTGTAAGATTTAAAAGATAATGCGTATAAGGTTGTTATTGTCCCATCTCGCGTCTTTTACCTCCTTCAAGTCTTTGTCTGTTTGATGGAGCCTGAGCCTGAACTTGCCCTGTTCAAGGTATAGCAACCATTCGTGTCGGGCGGAGAACTTACCCTCAGGATCATTGGACTAGGTCTGGCAATTGCTATGGGAGACTCAACCATGACCGGCTTGACAGGAAAGCTTTTCCCTGCACGGGGAATCAATAATTAATTTCGAGCCATCCTGAAATGTCGAATTAAGGCCGAGTCACACTACAGCGATAACGAAAACGATAACGATAACGACGCAAAAAGAACGCATTCTATTGGTTGAATTGCTCAACGCAGAATACGCTTATTCAACCAATCGAGGGCGTGCCTTGTAATCATTCTTGTTTTCGCTCTCGTTATCGAATTCCTGTGTGACCGGGTCTTTAACGCGATTACTTCATGCGGATACCCCACCCATTAAGTATGCTGGTGCAAATTTGAACTCCGTTACTATCATATTTTGGGTGTAATCGAAAAAAAATTGTCAAATTATGACGTCACTTTTGCACCAAAAAGTTGTAATTCCCAAAGTTTTACAAATTAAAAAATAATCACTATGTACTGATGAGCCGATGTGTCTATGGTCTAAGCTTTTATAAGAGTTCATGTTTATACCAGGTTATGTTATATAGGTTTTTCTGACAGCATTACCTCCACTTGTCTTGTCTTTCTTTAAGAATTTGTGGCCTTTCTACTGCAAGATTGTCCCATGAAAATGTAACATTATATTTGCATACGTTTTGTTACATTGTTATTGGGCCACTCAGTAGTTTTGTTAATGTTTCCCCCTAAAAATATTATTTCAAGATGAAATCGTTATGGAGCTACCCTGTATTTTATAAAAGAACAGTTTGTCCTCCTTAGCACTGTAGCAATTGAACCAATTTCTGAGAATTGGGTTGCAAATAGACCAATCCATTAAGCCCTGCCTCCTTACAAGTTGACCAATCACAGGCAAAGAAACCTGATCACCATTAGAGCAAAAATCACCAAACGGCTCAAATGGTGATCAGATTTCGCGGCTGTGATTGGTCAATGAGAAATGGGCGCGGCTTAATGGATCGGTGTATTGCTCCAGTCAACTTAAGTCTATCCAGCTACATAGAAGTTGTCTAATATTGCTACTTCCTAACTTCATGTATAAAGTTTTGAGAAAAATTGGCTGGAGCAAGGTGGTTGCATTATTACCCCTTGAGCATCCCTTTAAAGTAACCATGTAGAACGACTTCATACCTAAGTATCAGAAGCCCCCTCAAAAGGAAAGGCACTCGATCGCGCTACTATGGATAAAGCTTGGTGATGTTTGGAACAATTTTGCGCCACTGACATGATTGTGCCTCTAGGGTAAACAGTGTAGAACCATGTCACAGTACTAATGAAGAAAAATCATAGCAAGGATGACAAGCCAGATAGTCTGGTGGTGCTCATTTGTAACCATTTCAAGACATTTACAGGCCACACGCATTAGGCGTGCCTTAGAATAAATCATTGATTACGCATGCGCGGGTGTCAAAAAGTTCGTAGGAAAAATAGTCTCGCATCCGGGAAAGCGCCCATACCTATGCGTGTGGGTATTGGCTCTTTTGCGGTACGGGGAAACAAAATGCGCCCGGGGAATACATTTTCAATTTTCGAGCCACCGAAAAGCCTAATTGCTTGTGTGATTCGACGATTTTTGGTCAAATTATGACGACACTTTTGCACCAGATAGTTGCAATTCAGTCTTTATGCTAAGATGCCTATTGTCAAAACACCTTTTATCTATCTATGTTTCTAAACAGCAACCCGTCATTTTCTCTTTCTGAAAACGAAAACCAAACCACCACCCACCGTTTCAATGTCAAACCCGTTAAATCAATGCTAATACAGGAGCAAAAACTACCCCGTTCACACATCTGCAGGAGGGACAGAACAAAACATACAAGAAAACCAAAACAAACCCCCACAAACACACCAACCTGTGACAACTTTTTCCTGTTTTGCAATCGGAAGGAAACACATAATGTGGTTCAAACCCACATGGACAACTCATTTCGTGTATTTAGAATGGAATGAACATCTTATTTTCTCATTTCTCCACATTTGGAAAGAGAAAAACGACTATATCTACAAGCAAGCAAACAAACACAAACTTGCCATGGATTCCAGAATATCTTTCAGTTTCCCGCGCATCTGTTTGAGACCCACCCGAACCAGAGTAGACCACCACCTTAATACCCTCTTTGTGAACACAAAGGAATCCCACATCCAATCAACCACTGACGCATGCCCACACCACGTCCGCACTGTTAGTACATAGACACTTTGACCGCGACAATAACGCCACTAACCTCTGTCATCATGTCTACCAAACCAAGTCCCTGAAGCGCCACAGCAAAATCAACAATCTACCTTCAACTTCAAGCCCGAAGATCCAAGACCCACCGTCTCCCGCATCCTCTTCAGCTGGCAGTGACGACACACAGTGTGATGGCCAGCTACCTCTGTTTGACCGTGTGGTGAACTCCTTTGAAGCCCATTTCAGGGACATGATGGACAAGATCGCATCCGAAACCCCTGTACCTCGATTAAGACTCTCTGAAACTGATTTCAATTTTGTAAAACGTCTGGCGGAACTCGTGAACAAACTCACAGCCGCCAGCAGTCACATTACAACACAATTATCAGTCTTCAATAAGTCGATCCAAACCAACAAGCCGCCGACGTACTTGATGCACACAGCCAGGCCACCTCACCCACACCGAGGCATGACTTTCCAACCATCATTCTTAGAGGATTGGAATCGACTTACATCGAAGGCATCTTTGGTACTCGTCAGGTTGGCCATTGATGAGTACACGCACCAAGCCAAAGTGATCGAGGAGAGCATAGAGGTGGCCATGAAGTCTGCAAGAAGCGAGCTGGTAGCAAAATTCAAGGCACAAGAACTACGGACAGCCACGCAACTATTCAGTTACTTTACACGGCCCAGAACATCTGCGGACAAAGGTACCAAGAGGAAACGTGAGACGTAGAAACTCGTCAAACAGGCAAACTGGTCCTTTTCAGGACCAACCCATCTTCCATAGAGAGAAATATCATTGAATTGTCAACTGTTATTTAAAATAGCATATTTTACTACGCTAATTCTAAGTACATGTACTAAATGTACATGTATTTATTTTATGAGCAATAAACAAATTTCTCTTATCTTACCATGCAGAGATGCAACTTTCCGATTTAATCGGAAAACTGATTTTGAGCGTCACACACCGATTTTGTTCATGTTTTGGGGGGCTTAAAATCTAAAATGTAGAAATCTGATCGAAAACGTCAGATAATTTCCCGAACTATTCGTTACCACGCTGATGGCAGGCATGAACAAGTCTTGTCCCAAGACGTCAGTGATCAACGAGTACAGTACACAATATACAGTACATGTACATACAGTGCATACGATGTTATGACGAACTGTTCGTGGGGGGGGGGGAGGAGACACGCACTTATTTATGTTGATGTGACATTTCCTGGGCCCTTACGCGGACCCGGACCCTATCCCACGCCGTAAAGCTTAACACCCGAATGCTCCATTGCTGATAGATTTGCACATCTCAACTTAAAAGCGAGGGAGGGATCGGTGTCCCCAAACCACTTTTTAAAGAGTGGGTGACACAGTAAAACTCGAAGTATGGCGCTTCGATTTCGAGAACGGAGACACACACGATGGTAAACAAATCTAGGCGTAATGTTTTTCCTGGGGAAGATGAGGCCACTTAGCATTAAGTTACCTACTCACGTATTGCGATTCAAACCAACACCGTGTTCACACTTGATCCTGTTAGGAGGATCAAAGGAGGATCTTATCTCGAAAGAGCGATCAAAGGGAGGTCAACGGCTAGTGTGAACGCAATCAGGATCGGGATCAGATCCTCCTTTTCGACCTCCATTCATTGCGAGATCAGAGGGACAACGCTGTGTAACCTTCCCCCATGGTGTAACGTACATGTACATGGGGATTGTATGCATGTGCACTCTATCGTGAACTGGTCCCCTACTAATTTGTATGACAATGGTAACCAACATCACAGCGATTGCATAACTCACACGCTTTGCGTCCTCCAGAATTTTCAGTACCGACCTTTTTTCGTCCTTCATCTAACGTAAGCATATTGTTTAGCATTCAAACAAATTATTGTTAAATACATTTTTTATCAGTTATAACATAGTTATTGTCAGTTTTGTGTCTAAATTTTCGTCGAGTTCCGGTTATTTCAGGGAACATGCTCGCGCACAATCAATGACCTCGCACAGTAACCTTTGACGTCAGCTGAACTGAACTTCCGTGAACTATGCGAGATCAATGTGAGATCACACTCAAGTGTGAACGCGGCACAAAAAAGTTTGATATCGCTTTCGGGATCTGATCCTCCTTGGATCCTTGTAGGAGGATCTAGTGTAAACGCGGTGCAAGTTTACACTCAGTGGTGGTGGTCTGAAAAAGAACGGAAGACGAAATGTAGGTTAGTAGGACGTTATGACATGGAGCCGGATGTGGCTGCTAAAGGCCGTAGTAAACCCATATAACGTGTTACATAATTGGGTCTCAGAATTCATAACTGCAATAAACCTATCTTTCTGAAAGTTTGTTTATACTACTGCGCTATATAATGCTAATATGAGATGCTCACACCTATTTTTAAAAACATCCTAGCTCTTATTTTGCTATTTTCTATTAATTGACCATTGTTAGTTGCATTATGATGCAACATGCTCTCCAATCCTACCTTTTGGTGCGGCCCTGTACTGTTACCGAACCACTTTATGGTCCAGTAACTCATCCTTTCATACTAAACATCCTTTGTCCTCACCATTTTACTCATAGTTCATAGCCACCAATTGTTTCTGAAATAGAAACTTTGATTGGCTGTATTTTTCCCGCTTCTTTCTGGATCCTTCCCTTAATCCTTTTCCCCTCTCTTTTTCTGTAAATGGATATGTATTTGTTTGTAATTGTTTTATGCCTCTTGGATCGAAAGCTTAGGCCATCTACTTACTCATTATGCAAATATGATATGATATTTTGTTTTTGCAAAATAGGGTCTTAACATAAATACACCCCTTGCCGTTAATTCGCCGTCTACTCGCTCGGTGCCGTCAACTCCTCCAATATATTTTTAAAATCCACAAAAGAGGCATAGAACTGTCAACTAAAAGCTTTGTGTAGCTTTGTAATTATTAGGGATTGTGTATTAAGCACGTACTCGTTGATCGCTGACGTCTTGGGACAAGACTTGGTCAATTTAGATTTTAATACATTTTAGATTTTAAGCCCCCCAAAATATGAACAAAATCGGTTTTCCGATTAAATCGGAAAAGTTGCATCACTGCGTGGAAGAGAAGAGAAATTTGTTTATTGCTCATAAAATAAATACATTTAGTACATGTATAGCAATAACATGTATAAAAGTTAGCAATTCAATGATATGTCTCTCTATGGAAGATGGGTGGTCCTGAAAAGGACCAGTTTGCCTGTTTGACGAGTTTCTACGTCTCACGTTTCCTCTTGGTACCTTTGTTCGCAGATGTTCTGGGCCGTGTAAAATAACTGAATAGTTGCGTGGCTGTCCGTAGTTCTTGTGCCTTGAATTTTGCTACCGCAAAAGAAAGTCTTAATCGAGCTACAGGGGTATCGGATGCGATCTTTTCCGTGATGTCCCTGCAATGGGCTTCAAAGGAGTTCACCAGACGGTCAAACTGTGTGTCATCACTGCAAGCTGAAGAGGATGCGGGAGACGGTGGATCCTGGATCTTCGGGCTTGAAGTTGAAGGTAGATTGTTGATTTTGCTGTGGCGCTTCAGGAACTTGCTAAGTTTGGTAGACATGATGACAGTGCCGTTAGTGCCGTGGTGACAGTGATTATATACCAACAGGGCGGACGTGGGCGTGATCACTCAGGTGTTGGCAAGCTTTATGTGGTTGCGAGTAGTTGATTGGTTGTGGGGTTCCTTCGTGTTTACAAAGAGGGTTTTGTGGTCCAGTCGTTTTCAAAAAGATGCGCGGGAAAACTGATTGTGGTATTTCTTGATTCCTTGGCAAGTTTGTGTTTGTTTGCTTGAATAAACTGTCATTGTTTTTTTTACAAATGGGGAGAAATGAGAAAACAAAACATTTATTCCATTTCTAAAAAACGCAATGAGTTGTCCATGTGGGTTTGAGCCAGGTTATTTGTTTCCTTCCGATTGCAAAACAGGAAATATATGTCACAGGTTGGTGTGTGGGTGTGTGGGGGGGGGGACTGTTTTGGTTTTCTGGTATGTTGAGCAAGTATTTTTGTTTTGTCCCTGTGTGAACGGGGGTAGTTTTTGCTTGTTTTTTTTAATTAGATGCTTTGTGGTACTGAACCATAATTTCAGAGGAATTTGTTATATAAAATCCCGTTCGCGGGTATATGAAGGATGTGGTACCTTGTAACGTATTGGCATTGATTGGACGGGTTTGACATCGAAACAGTGGTTGGTGGGTTGGTTTTCGTTTTTAGAAAGAAAAAAAACCCGGATTGCTGTTATAAATAGATTGATAGATAAAAGGTTTATTAACAATAGCCATCACAGCATACAACTGAATTGCAACTATGATACAACATTATAACAGGTTAAAAGAACATCATTAAGAGAACAACAATATTATATACAATAACTTAATAAAATTCGCAAGCAAAAATGGGGAATAAAAAACAAAAAGCAACATCATACTGCGTACATTACTGATTGCCTAGGGTGATCTCTGTGAAGAGACTTTTTAATTTTCGAGCCACCCCGAATAGCCGAATTAGCGTGATTACTTCTTGCGGATACCCCATCCGAGTGTGCTGGTGAAAATATGAACCCCGTCATTGTTATATTTTGGCGGTAATCGACGATTTCTTGTCAAATTATGCCGTAACTTTTTGACCAAAATGCGAATTGTGCATGCCTCCACAGGAAAATTGTTCAGAACGGGGGTGGGGTGGGGATGTTAGCAGACACTGGACCCCTCTTCCATCATCTACATTTCCCTCACACATACTTTGTTAAATTGTACATCACAAAAGGTTTTCTATCTTGAAGAGTTGTACATTTGTAACTGTGATGATGACGGTTTCAATTTTTGAGATTGTATTTTTTTGGGGGGCGTGGCTAATGGGGGCACATCATCCCCACCCCATCCCACAAGTCTTTCTGGTTTTGGCCATTTTTAAATCGTATTACACCAGGTCATAAACTAACTACTTAAAATTTCACGTGACAAAATTACATCTCCTGCAACGGCCGCACATACATACTGTACATACTTGGTTGATTATTAATTGGTAAAACATGCATTTAGGTTGATAATGGTAGCCATTTTGTTAACAGCCACTTTCCATGTTCTTGTGAAATCCTTCCAGATGATAATTTGCATGCAAGCTCTCAACATTTCTGTATAAAGCTGTTAATTTCAGTGTGTTTGTGTTGGTTTTTGTTTTGTTTAGGTTTTCACATTTTGTTTTTTTTATTACTAGCCTATCCTATAGTTAAATTCTGCTGGGTTTTTATTAGTGTTTGATTCAATTCAAAACCACTGTTTATTTCAAGTACAGTCAACTCATTAGTTTCACGAGTGTGCTGGATCTATTTTTTAGTACTTGGTGAAAACAGATTTAAGATGTGTTGATTGTTGAATCTATTTTTAGAAATGATTTCCAGTTGAATTTCTTGGAATTGTTTGGTTTCTTCTCCATACAATTTCTATGTGAGATTTGAGTGGATCAAATAAATACAATTTGTCCTTGTTCCTATAAAAGTCAGTGGTCATTGTTTCTTTTTTTATCAAATTGCCTCGCGTTCTTATCCTCACTCGATTTTAGATTTACACTTCTCATTGCAAGCGAGTTCCCCAGAGCGATATTTATCAGAAATTCAATTTTATTTAGTAAATCTCCAAGTGTTCCCTTTTCCAGGTTACATGTTCACTACCACATTATTACAAAAGAATAAAATAAACGGCCTCCATCTTGAATTATTGCCGCCGTCTTTGATTTATCGCTCATTAACCAGTATTTTAAGTAGAACAATTTTTTTCTTCTTCTTGAAGAGGCCACAATTCCCTACATTTTGATAAATACATCTCCCCTTCACCCTTGGGGCTGCAACATTCTCCTATCTCTAGAGGACTTTTTGACTTTCGGCCCATGGCCTAATTGTTGCCCAATTGTTGTACGGTTTTCGTGATGAATTCGCAGTGGATGATTCCTTGTTGTATCTTCTGCATGGTGCGGTGTTGCCCTTCACTCCGTAAGTAACTCCATGACACAGTGTGCTGTACTTCAGTTCCTTTGTATCTTGACCTACAAGACAGTGTAATGTAACGAAAAGTACATATCATTTGAGTATGATTTCGAAAAGAAAAGTGAAACTCAATAAACCAACAAGTGGACCTCCGACGAGGTTTCTCGACATTTGCATTTTTCGATTAAAGGCAGTGGACACTATTGGTAATTGTCAAAGACTAGTCTTCACAGTTAGTGTATCTCGAAAGATGCATAAAATAACAAACCTGTGAAAATTTGAGCGCAATCGGTCGTCGAATTTGCGAGATAATAATGAAAGAAAAAAACCCTTGTGTCACGAAGTTGTGTGCTTTCTGATGCTTGATTTCGAGACCTCAAATTCTTAAATTGAGGTCTCGAAATCAACGTCGTGGAAAATTACTACGTCACTTCAGAGGGAGCTATTTCTCACAATGTTTTATACCATCAACCTCTCCCCATTACTTGTATTTAAGTAAGGTTTTATGCTAATAATTATTTTGAGTAATTACGAATAGTGTCCACTACCTTTAACATAACAACTCACGACCAGTGGTTATGTATAATGTAATGGTAGTCAGGCTGGTTCAATGCGTGCAACAAAATTGTATTGCTCATGTTCAGGTCTTCAGAATTTGTAAAGTTAAGAGAACACAAAGAGAAGTTGGGGTATCAAACTCTCTTACTTCACACTGACGATATGGTATGTTAGAAACATGTATATAACATGTTGTAATACTTTTGGTTTTAAAATTTCAACAGCCCGTTCTTTGTAATTTTTAGTTTTTAGTGCGTGCAGCCCCTAAAAAATAAAATAAAATAAAAAATTACCAAGAAGTATACCTCGGGGGAATGTTTTTTTGTCTTTTTATTTCAAATGTACAGCCCGGCACATGTTTGGGGCAATTTGTTTGTAAAGTTAGTAAATTAAGGTGCACTGCGCCTACAGAATATTACGCTATTGTACAACACTAATGCGCGATAAAGACGGATAAACTAATTAATAGGCATATTAAAACATACATAAAAACCTTCAATGAATTCTAATAACATTTCAGTATTCTAATTAATTATGTGTACTGTATAACCGTTTGTTACAATATGAAATGGCGAATAATATTAAAACAATTATCATTTGACCACAGAAAAGGGCCACTCCCATGGGACAACAAAACACAATAGTTCACGACATTGACTAAATAAAATATATCATCAAACAAAAACTACAATATGTAAACATTCCTCCATAATATTTGTTTCACGAGTTACGTACAGGCAGTGGACACTTTTGGTAATTACTCAAAATAATTACTAACACCTCACCTGGTAACGAATATTTGGAAGATGTTGATAGAATAAAACATTGTGAGAAACGGCTCCCTCTCGAAATAAAGAATCCGAATCCACTCAACTTCGTGTGACAAGAGTGTTTTTTCTTTCATTATTATCTCGCAACTTCGACGACCGATTGAGCTCAAGTTTTCACAGGTTTGTTATTTGATGCACATGTTGAGATAAACCAAGTGAGAAAACTTTGACAATTACCAATAGTGTCTTTAAACGGAATGTGAATTAATAAGTATATAGAAGAAGTAAAACAATGTTGTAAGTAATGACCGTTGAGCCAGAACGGCGATGTAATCCAATCTTGCATGCTGAACAGTGACATTGTAGTATGTAGCGGTATACAGCATACACCCTCTCATCATTTCTACACCGCAATCGAACTGCCTTCATCATTGAGCTTTGATCCTGACAACTACTACATCGATAAGTAAAGGGGTGTTTGAGAATACTACGGAAACCAATGACTGGATCAGCTGATGACATCAACTCACATCGGCCAGCACATCTCGACATCAAGACAACCTGGAACGGAGATAATACTCATATATTAATGTTGTAATATCCTCCAGTCGTTTAAAGGCAGTGGACACTATTGGTAATTACTCAAAATAAATGTTAGCATTAAAAAGTACTTGGTAACAAGCAATGGAGAGCTGTTGAGTACAAAACATGTTGAGAAACGGCTCCCTCTGAACTAACATACTTTCGAGAAATAAGTAATTTACCACGAAATTGATTTCGAGACCTCAGAATTAGATTTGGAGGTCCCGAAATCAAGCATCTGAAAGCACACAACTTTGTGTGACAATGAAGTTTGTTTCTTTTATTATTATTTCGTAGCTTCGACGTCTGATTGAGCTCAAATCTTCACAGGTTTGTTTTTTATGCATATTATGTTAAGATACAACGACTGAGAAAAGACTTGTCTTTGACATTACCAGTAGTGTCTAGATAGTATCTTTAATCTATAATTGGTTGCATTATTTTCCAGTCGTTTGAGGCTGGCTAACACTATGACTAATAGGGGGTACGGCAAGCTATGTCCAGCTGTGAATTTTTATTTTGAATTTGCCGCCAATCATCGTGTGTTGCCGTCAATTGTCGCCTATGAATCCGCTAGCGACCGCAGACGGCCCCAAAAACCAGTCGCGCCCGTCGGCAAATTCCCAACATGCTCTCTTGCCAATAACTCAACATTCTTGTATAATCTATGGGTATAATGTGTGTTGTCATTCATCCTGTGTTATAAAAAATACTGTATACACTTTTGAAATGACTGCCGAATAAAAAATATATGATTCTGGTGGAACAACTTTCCAATGACATCAAAAAGTCCGAAAATAATTCATACTTGGGTGCGCACTGCTCACTGAAGAAGTAGCCTACATCTTGGAGTGAATTTTTGTAAGCTCCAAAGGACTTACCTTTAAAAATTGGAAGGCTAATATTACCTTGCAGCCTAATTGTCATACCCTTTACCTAACCCTAACATAACACTAACCCTAACCATAAGCCTAAATCTAACTCTAACCCAAACCCAAACCATAACCTTACCTAACCCTAACCCTAACTCTAACCCTAACCCTATAACCCTAACCCTAACCCCAACCTAACCCTAACCTTAACCCTCACCCTGACCATAACCCTAACCCTAAACATGGACAACTTTAAAGGGTGTATGTACTTTTTGTAGGACAAAAAACACAATGTCCACAGATTTACACTAAACTTACACAGTTTGAAGATAATGATAGTAGAAAGCTTCCCTGAAATATTACGTGCTGAGGTGCTGTAGTTTTTGGGAAATGAGTAAAACAATGGCATGAAATTAATTTTCGTCTCATGAGACGAAAATTATTTTAAGCATTTACAAACGTATTTTCATGACATTGTTATACTCATTTCTCAAAAACTACAGCACCTCTGTAAGTAATATTTGAAGGGAAGCTTTCCACCATCATTATCTTCAAACCCTGTAAGTTTAATGTAAATCAATGGACATTTAAAAAAAAGTACCCAAATCCTTTAAAACAACACGCTAATCACTGGAACAGCAAAATATGAATTCAGAATTCTTCAAGAACTCCATTGATTCCCGTTCCCAACAGAAAAACAACAACAGTTCTTCTTTTTGTATGACCGTGCGTGACTGAGCACCATATTTATTTCAGAAATGTTCTCACCTTTGTGTTGGCCATCGCTTACTTTAATACATAAAAGGTTGAAACTCTCTCACCCCAACCCTCTGTACCAAGGCTGCTATGTTTCGTTTGGTTATTACATAGCCCTTACTCGTGTTCAACAAACTGCTGAAGACACAACTAATTTGTTCAGATTTATCCCAACAGCTCAACTCTGACAGAGATGTTTCTCTTGTTGGAATGGTGGCCAAGAGACAACCACCAACGGGATAACTCTCACTTTATCTTATAACGAAGTTACATGGCTCTATTATTATTATGCTCATTAGCTGCAGCTTGCTGTGGGTTTAATCAAGCCATTACCGATGTATGTGTGGGTCTCAAAAGGGGTTCATAAAATGAAATAAAAAACACTTGAAGAGTAATGTTTTCATCAAATAAGAATAATACTAAAAATGCTATTCATGGCCTGACGTTCTGACCCAATAGCAGAGGTTTTCTCGGAGGCTAAACATTACTTAAAGACAGTGGACAGTATTGGTAATTGTCAAAGACTCGTCTTCTCAATTGGTGTATCTCAAGATATGCACAAGATAACAAACCTGTGAAAATTTGAGCTCAATCGGTTGTCGCAGTTGCGAGATAACTATGAAAGAAAAAAACCTTGTCACACGAAGTTGTGTGCTTTCAGATGCTTGACTTCGAGAACTCAACATCTAATTCTGAGGTCTCAAAATCAAGTTCGTGGAAAATAACTTCGTTCTCGAAAACTACATTACTTCAGAGGGAGCCGTTTATCACACTGTTTTAAACTATCAACCTCTCCCCATTACTCGTAACCAAGTAAGGTTTTATGCTAATAGTTATTTTGAGTAATAATTACCAATAGTGTCCACTGCCTAGAGTTAAATATTACTCTTGATCGGGTATACACATGCATATCAGTTTACAAAACAAAAGTTACAATACCTTTTCGTTGCAATCCTTCTTTGGATGTCGGACAGTTTCTGTGTAGAAGTACCGGGTGCACTGGCGATTTTCATCTACGGTTGAAGCTTCTAAAATACTGAACAAAAACATGACAGTAAATCCATAACCGATGATCAACACACGAATTTCCATGGTAGTTGTTTGAAATTAACTTAAAGATGGAAGTTTGATTTATAGAGAACTCTGATTGTATTGCATCGTCAATGATAAGTATATTTCCACGCAAGAGTCAGGATTGTCACGTTGTGTGCGTTCGAAAGCTTGATTCTGTCTACCAACCATTCAGGAATAAATCATGACATTTCCTTGCTAAAAAGTTGGACTCCCGGAGATGTTGTCAATTAGCTGATTTGGTAGCACATTACGGGAAGCATTGGCAGGAGCAAAATCATATCAGTCGGTTCTCTAGAAACAAGTGATACGTTGAAGCAGGTGTATGGTTGAACCATTGCGAGAATGATGTGGGTATATGGAATTACTAGATAGACGCCATCTACACCTCCCTCCCGCTGTCTACAAATCAAGCATATACACCTCACTGTGTCACAGTTGCAACTTCACATATCCTTAGTGTCAAACATATTTAAGTGATACTGATATTGACAGTTTTTCCCCAGTGAAGGTGCACAGTTTATTCGTATCATATGCGGTTTCAATTTAAAACTGTATAATTGTAAACACTCCGAACTTCTTGCTGAAAAACACAACATTTTTTTTTCCAGAGAACTATAATCAGCAATGAATAAAATGTTCTAAATTCACATAATGTACAAACGAAGAGTGTTGCTGGAGTAGTCCAAGTGAAAGGAACAACAAAGATTAAAGGCAGTGGACAATATTGGTAGTTGTCAAAGACTAGCCTTCACAGTTGGTGTATCTCAACATATGCAAGAAATAACTAACCTGTGAAAATTTGAGCTCAATCGGTCATCGAAGTTGCGAGATAATAATGAAAGAAAAAAACACCCTTGTCACACGAAGTTGTGTGCGTTTAGATGGTTGATTTCGAGACCTCAAGTTGTAAACCTGAGGTCTCGAAATCAAATTCGTGGAAAATTACTTCTTTCTCAAAAACTATGGCACTTTAGAGGGAGCCGTTTCTCACAATGTTTTATACCATCAACCTATCCCCATTACTCGTCACCAAGAAAGGTTTTATGCTAATAATTATGTTGAGTAATTACCAATAGTGTCCACTGCCTTTAAGTCAAGACCTGGGCTAAATTTCATTGCCATGCTTACCGCTGATTTCTTCGCTTATACGATCACCATTCTCCGCTCACTATGCAAGCGCCAAATTTCAGCGATGGCTTTCTATAAGCGAAGAATGCCTTTAGCCCTGGCGGCCTTCGTGTTATACTAGAGTGGAGATTGTTAGTAATAGTATATAAATACATGCAGGGCCCAATTTCATAAAGATGCTTCAGCAGAAAATATTGCTTAACAAATGTCTGCTAAACAGAACTGACTAGGATACCAGTCACAAATTGTACACGTGACATGGTAGTTTAGCCGGTAACCTTATTCTGGTAAGCATAGTTTTGGTATGCTTAGTTACTTGGAGTGAGAGTGGTAAGTTGTTTGAAGAGGGCAGGCAGCACAGGGGTCTTGAGAATGAGAGAAAGTGTATACACGAATGGCTCTCTTAAGTAGGCAAAAACTGAAGTTTGCGTTTGTTGGTGCGTGATGCCTAGAAAATGTTGCAGTAGTGTATAGAATGATGACGATTTTATTGCGTGCACAAAAAAAGCATTGTAACTTCCGGAAATGCCGCTGCTTATTGACAACGTGAATAAAAGTAGTTTGTGTTGAGAGTTTCTACAGCCGTTCCTTGACATTTTTACCGGCATTACTATAAAATTAGCGGGCATTAAGGTAGAGATTAAGCCTATCGCTTCAACACAGCATGCTACGATGATCACCAGTCACAACCAATCACCTTAAACAGTGGTCTGAAACATAACTGTCGCAGTGTGTTAACACTTTATCGCACAGCCAGTTCCTGTTTGTGTAGAGTCAAAACTTAAACTTACTTCTTAAAGACACTGGATTTGGACACTACTGGTTTGTCAAAGACTAGTCTTCACAGTTGGTGTATCTCAACATATGCATAAAATAGCAAACCTGTTAAAATTTGAGCTCAATCGGTCGTCGAAGTTGCGAGAAACTAATGAAAGAAAAACGCCCTTGTCGCACAAAGTTGTGTGCTTTCAGATGCTTGATTTCGAGACCTCAAATTCTAAATCTGAGGTCTCGAAATCAAATTGGAGGAAAAATACTTTTTTTTTCTCGAAAACTACGTCACTTCAGAGGGAGCTGTTTCTCACAATGTTTTATACTATCAACCATACTCGTAATCAAGAAAGGTTTTACGATAATAATTATTTTTAGTAATTACCAATAGTGTCCACTGCCTTTAAACTCAACAGTAAAAAGGAATTGTATAAAAATAAACATAATCAGAAATATTTATTTTTTAATCAGGGTCAAGCAAGAGCAGAAAGTGGCAGTCTGTATTTTTGCATCCTGATTGGTTATTCTGTTTTTAATTTTTAATCGGGTTTTTGTTTTTATTTTGCCATGTGGCGCTGTTTTTACATATGGACGACAGTTAAGCTTGAATTGCAGCTGCACTAGTATGTGAAAAACAATCTGGGGAAAATGGTTGCAAATTACTTATTCAACTGCTCATTAACTACAATTCAGTGACATGAACAATTGATTAAGTTCTTTAATTGGTAAACAATGGGAGACTTTTGGGACGCTTGGTGGCAGCAGACTTACCAGGTAACATCAATTTTTCTCGGAAATAATATGCGCATGCTTAAAGGGGCACACCGGCTGAATTGGGCTATTTGAGCTACAAAATAGACTAAGCTATGACTTCAAAGGTCTGGAGGAGAGCAGTCACTAAAGAAAATCATAAAATTTAGCCGTTTTTGAGCACTTTTCCAAATACTTAGAGTCGCGTGATAGTTTGTACTAAAAAGTGGTTAGAATAATGACGTGACCTTCCGAGTTAGTTTTACTTCGAGCCGTAGAAAAGCTAATTCGCTGAACCCAATATAAATATTTTTGTTTACAATTATTCATGAGTATATGACAAAAAAAACTACGTATTCAGATAATGGTCAAAAATCGAACGTAAGATTAGCATTCAGAGAGTCCGTGTAACGAAAGCTTGTTATATGGCCCCACGGCGTGGAGCAATCGGAACGTAAGCCTCGGGGCATATCACGTACCGCCCATGCCGTGTCTCGTGGGGGCTGGAGGTGTAAGCCCCGGGCGCTATGAACTCCCAGCTTGCGGGTCTCACCGTGAGCTTGGGAGGGGTTGGGAGCCAGACATCAAAGTACATTTTTGTCATCGTGGGTTTGTCAGTCGGTACACCTCGTGTCGAATGCGTTATTTCTTATGATCGCAACGTTCCAATATGCTCTGTTTTGTTTCATGGCCATCTAAGTTCTTTTTGTTAGGAGTTTTCAGGTAATTCAAAAAGATTGATGTGTCAAAAGGTAGGAATACCGCATTTTTTTTGTTTTTAATGTTCACTTCCACTCGATCCAGTCATGCAAGTTCAACTTCAAATTCAGTCATGCCAGTTCAACTTCTAAATAAAAAACGAACCTAAAAAGGACAGGTGAATAAGAATTTGTTATTAAAGGTTGAAACAAAAATAATGATAAAACAAAATTCCCCCAAAGCGTAATTTTGTTAAACAAAATATTATTTTTTAATTCTGTGGATGAAGTGTTATTTTTGAGGTAATGATTAGATTGGGCAACTAGTGGAATTTATGACTCGAATATGCAATCAAAATTCGCAATTTTCCATGAGCTGTTCCAAAAGATATGGTTACGACTACGTTCCAAAAGATATTGTACAGTTACGCGCCAATCTACGCAGCTACTCAGCTACGCTTACGTTCCTTCAAGTTAAGCTATAATATCAAAAGGTACGTTTTCAAGCCCGAGTCAAGCTACGTTTACGTTCCATACGCAGTTTCGTGTTTATGTTCCAAGATACCAGCTCACTTACGTTCCAAGATATGCTTACGTTCCAAGCTACGCAGCTACTCAGGTACGCTTACATTCAAACATACGCTTACGTTCCTTCAAGTTACGCTATAAACTCAAAAGGTACGCTTTCAATCCTGAGTCAAGTTAGACTTACGTTCCATACGCAGCTACGTTTACGTTCCAAGATACCCCGCTACGCTTACGTTCCAAGATATGCTTACGTTCCAAGATATGCTTACGTTCCAAGATATGCTTACGTTCCAAAATACATTCTCCCAAGGACGCTTTCGAATCCCGGTAGATGCAACGCCATGGCAAATGGCATCGGCAATGGTAGGGGCAATGCCGTGGCAAATGGCATCGGCAATGGTAGGGGCAACGCCACGGCAAATGGCATCGGCAACGGTAGGGGCAACGCCACGGCAAATGGCATCGGCAACGGTAGGGGCAACGCCATGGCCAATGGCATCGGCAACGGTAGGGGCAATGCCACGGCAAATGGCATCGGCAACGGTAGGGGCAACGCCATGGCCAATGGCATCGGCAACGGTAGGGGCAATGCCACGGCAAATGGCATCGGCAACGGTAGGGGCAACGCCATGGCCAATGGCATCGGCAACGGTAGGGGCAACGCCACGGCAAATGGCATCGGCAATGGTAGGGGCAACGCCATGGCCAATGGCATCGGCAATGGTAAGGGCAACGCCACGGCAAATGGCATTGGCAACGGTAGGGGCAACGCCACGGCAAATGGCATCGGCAATGGTAGGGGCAATGCCATGGCCAATGGCATCGGCAATGGTAGGGGCAACGCCACGGCAAATGGCATCGGCAATGGTAGGGGCAACGCCATGGCCAATGGCATCGGCAATGGTAAGGGCAACGCCACGGCAAATGGCATCGGCAACGGTAGGGGCAACGCCACGGCAAATGGCATCGGCATTGGTAGGGGCAACGCCATGGCCAATGGTATCGGCAATGGTGGGGCAACGCCATGGGCAATGGTAGGGGCAACGCCATGGCCAATGGCATCGGCAATGGTAGGGGCAACGCCACGGCAAATGGCATCGGCAATGGTAGGGGCAACGCCATGGCCAATGGCATCGGCAATGGTAAGGGCAACGCCACGGCAAATGGCATCGGCAACGGTAGGGGCAACGCCACGGCAAATGGCATCGGCATTGGTAGGGGCAACGCCATGGCCAATGGTATCGGCAATGGTGGGGCAACGCCATGGGCAATGGTAGGGGCAACGCCATGGCCAATGGCATCGGCAATGGTAGGGGCAACGCCACGGCAAATGGCATCGGCAACGGTAGGGGCAACGCCACGGCAAATGGCATCGGCATTGGTAAGGGCAACGCCACGGCAAATGGCATCGGCAACGGTAGGGGCAACGCCATGGCCAATGGCATCGGCAATGGTAGGGGCAACGCCATGGCCAATGGCATCGGCAATGGTAGGGGCAACGCCATGGCCAATGGCATCGGCAATGGTAGGGGCAACGCCACGGCCAATGGTAGGGGCAACGCCACAGCAAATGGCATCGGCAATGGTAGGGGCAACGGCATGGGCAATGGCATCGGCAACGGTAGGGGCAACGCCACGGCCAATGGCATCGGCAACGGTAAGGGCAACGCCACGGCCAATGGCATCGGCAATGGTTGGGCAAGGCCATGGGCAATGGCATCGGCAATGGTAGGGCAAGGCCATGGCCTATGGCATCGGCAACGGTAGAGGCAACGCCATGGCCAATGGCATCGGCAATGGTAGGGGCAACGCCATGGCCAATGGCATTGGCAGCGGTAGGGGCAACGCCATGGCCAATGGCATCGGCAATGGTAGGGGCAACGCCATAGCCAATGGCATCGGCAGCGGTAGGGGCAACGCCACGGCCAATGGCATCGGCAATGGTAGGGGCAACGCCATGAGCAACGGCACCGACACAAGCAAAGTCAACCTCAAAGTCAATCTCAAAGCAACTATAATAATAACCTTAAAACTTAAAGGCACATTACTATACAGAAAAATATACAGTAAAAAACAGAAATGTTGTGACAGACGCGACGAGCGAGGCCAGATATTACCAGCAAGTTGACCCACACCCATGGGTCTGGGAAGTGAGATAAATATCAATCTGCTACGCGTAGTTTGTTATACCCCGTTCACACAGCACTACGACCTTACTAAGATCATGACAATCACCCCGATCGCAAACATTTAGCAAGTCGGGGTATAATTTTAGTTCATTTTTCACTTTAACTTCAAAAGTCCATTCATATAATACTCGAAGTACTGCAAAGACAAATTTGTTTGTTTCCCGCCAAAGAACATCATTATACCAAAAGAGTTTTGTTCAGCGTGGAGTTGGGTTCTGGAATGGTCTGAGAACTCAATTAAAAAATCAATTACTCTACCTGTCTTTACAAGAAATTTGAAAAAGCAACTACTTGATGGATATTCATAGATTATGACTGTTTCTGCATTGCCTAGGTTATGTTATCTTTCAACACACCTTACATTAGCCGTTGTTGTGTTTGTCTGTCAAGTCTATTGTCTGTACAATATGTGCTGGTGCTGTTATTTTTGTGTTCGTCTGTCCATAGGTTAAGGAACAAAAGCCACGGCTTCACCTGAACCTAATTGTTGTCCTACCGCTTATTACATATAAAATTGTTATTAATCTATTAGTTATATTGCGTATACATTGTAATAGCCTACTTTATCATAAACATGTTATTGTGTAACTGAATGTAATGTTAATCTATGTATTGTAAGATGAATGGACAACGATGAAATAAATGTTAATTAATAATAATCGCCGGCATAATCCAGCAATTTGGCAGATTGAAGACTCCGCCCAACTTGACTGCTTTCTATACGTAAACATTGTTTCTGACTCGCTGCCACTACGATTACTGACGATTTCACCAAGACCAATGCCGACCAATCGGTTTTCTATTCGAAATGGTTGCCGACGGTGTACAGAAATCTCACCACATATCTCACCACATTGCTACCATGCTGCTTGGTGGCATGGTTGGCGTGTGCGTAAAGCGGTCGCCTCTCACCAAGGTGACCCAGGTTCGATTCCCGGCTGGGGCCATATGTGAGTTGAGTTGTGCGTTGGTTCTCTGATGTGCCACGAGGGTTTTCCAGACCATCCGGTTTTCCTCCCTCGTGAAAAATCAAACACTTTCGATCTTGGCTGTGCTCCGTGGTCATAATGGGTTGATGTGGCTGGCAACCCTAAGGCGCCCTTGCATGCCTGCTTCTCGAACATGTTGTAGCCGCGTCCTTAGCAATTTAGCTCTTAGCTGCGAGTAAGGATGATTAGCCCCCCAAATTATTAAATTATTAGTGTACGATAATGGCGTTCCCACTACGACTGTACCCCGCTTATTGTTGGCCACGACCCGGCTACGCTTATTTTGAACATACTCATGGGTGAGTTTGCAGCGTCCCGACATAGGTGATCCCACCCCGACCAAACCACTTTCATGGAGATCCTCCCACGTTTGGCCCACGATAGTTCCGCGATTGGCTACGCTCTCGGCGAACGGTCACCCGAACTCCATGTTGCGAGTCGTCTGGCTGGTTGTCTGAAACGGGCCTCCTGATTTGGTCGGAGTCGTGAGCGGGTAGTGTCTGGTATTGCGAGTAGTGTAGTTGGCGTTTACCTGCAAGTACATGTACATCCACATGCATGTAGTGCATGCATGTACACGTGGACACATGCAGAAGACCGAAAGTAAGCTTTCCATATCTGTGTTTTGATTGGCCTCAGACCAGTCAAAACAAACACAGCTACGGTAGCTTTTAGTCACTACGTTTATCCATTGATATCATTGTATCCAATGGATATTCACTGGATCCTTGCAGGGAAAGATAGGGACCAAGTCTAGGCTCAAGAAGGCCTGCTAGACGCATGTTAGGCCCAGATAAATACATGATGAGTTTTTCGTTTTGTGGCCACACCAACTTTCTTTGTGGAAGCGGCAAAAGGCGTTAGCTTCCCTAGGTCGACCACGGTCTGCCCGGTACGTTCGAATAGCTTTGACGTCGTTCCAAGGGCTCACCAGGGTCAGCCCAAGTGCTCTGCTAGTGTAGTGGGTCACTTGGGGCTGGCCCTAGGTGCATGACCACGAGAGGGTGAGTGATCGTTCGATAAGCTCTTGTCAGGGGCTCACCGGATTGAGCACCGTGGGGTCGATACAGGGAAGCTATCGTAATCGAACGCACCCAAAATAAGGGTATTTAAGCGCGGGGTTGCGCAATCACGTATTGGGTAATAACACACGGGGCGTCCCCCATGTGCAAGGTTGATCATTTCGCAATGATTCTTTGCGCTTTACGTACTCAGTTCTTTCATATTATTTTACTAATGCTGCTACTTGTTCAATGGTTGGTTCTATGACAAGTCGAGTCGCTATCTAGTTATGTTTTAAGACCCATGATATGAAGAGAGCTATAGCCGGCGATCGTTTCTTTCCTCTCTTTGCAAGTGATGGACGTTCTAGAATCTCGGCACACCATAAGAATGTTTTAGTACTTGTATCTCCATGGTGTGTCTATAATTGACGACGGTGGACCATGGAGGAGAGGGGTTGCACAACGATAGCAAGGTAGGTAAGCGGTGAATGAGGTAGACGAGTGTGCTTTAGTTTCTGTAGCTCCATGGAGTGTCCATTAATTCATTGACGAAGGCGGACCATGGAGGGGAGGTGTTGCACATCGATAGCAAGGTAGGTTTGCGCTGAATTAGACGGACGAGGATATGTTATGTGCCCGATATGATAGGCACTAAGTAATTATAGATGTGAAATGGGGTTTTCGGTTTTAAAAGTTGATGTTGGACAGCGCCATTGCGGTTATTGTTTCATTGATAATAAATAACGCGAAATACCGAGTCAAGACAACAAGTATGTATTGTGGTAAGGGGCACAACGGGAAGCTAGGGTATGTCATGCCATCAAAAATCAACCAGTGGTGGTTAAATACAGTTTCTAAATTGGGTTTGATTAGAAGGGGTGAGCTTTCAACTGACACGTTTTCAACAAAACCTGCAGTCCGGTAGCATTCAAACAAAAAAACCGACATTGTTCATGTCATTGTCGTAGAACAATCATTTTCTTGACGCGTTATTATTTGAAGCATTTTATGCACAAACTAGAAACCAATGTTTATATGAGAGAGATTTGGTGTTGACAGCTTGGCGTTTATATCCGATATCCCCTTGTTGGAGTTTGCCAAGTTCAATATTGACGGAGAGGACATCTAAATCAACTAACAAACAAACAAACTATGAAGCTCCGAAGAAGGTAGCTTGAATTCCAGCAACATGGTACATTCCAATGCGATGGAAGACCCTGCCAGATCGGCCGGTGGGTCAGCACCATAGAGCTCAGAGCTATCAACACTCTTTTCTCTCGCTAATAATGCAATGCCAGACCTATGCAGGGATGCCTAGACTTGTGCACAAGTCGTTAATGGTCTGCCGCGGTGAGATAGTCAAGGGTGGCGGTGCTCTCGCGAGATCACTGCTCTCGCGCGAACTGCTGGTTGCCGACTTCTACTCCCCCTTAAATGGGACCGTAGTCGTGAGCGCACTAGTCTCGCGGGGCCAGTAGTCTCGCGAGAATACCGCGGGAGTTGGAATGCTATGACATTTAACGACTTTTCCACAAGTTTAATGGATTCTAAGTCGGTACCTTACAAGTCTGGCGGTGATAGCGTTCCGAATCTCCCCGCGATTCCCGTGGTATTCTCGCGAGACTACAGGCCCCGCGAGACTACTGCTCTCACGAGCTGTGAACTTGCACTTGAACCTACTCGGACGATTGGAAAATACACTCTGGTGTAGGGTTGTTTTGGCTTGGAGGGGAAATAACTCGACGGGCCAAGGACTAAAGTTCAAGAGCCAATGACTTATTTTCCCTTTACTGTAAAACGCTGGGAGACTTTGAAGTACTTGTCATGTATTTTTAAATATTTAGCATTCACTGTATGCTATGGAAGTTTATTTGTGCACCCTATAAACATTGTCGCGTGACAAAATGGGGCTTCGCGTGCGCATTTACATGGGGGAACATCACACGTTAAACCAAGGGGCCGTGGTTTCCATAGACTAGTCTTCGCGTGTACCCTCTAATGCAATGTTGACTCCCATAAATTTGTTGACTCCCATAAATGGCCGACCGTGTTAGTTTGCACAGTAAAAGGAAAACCACGCAATTTCGAGGCAAATATTTTGTGTGGATCATTGTATTCTACTTTTAAAACTTCGTTCCAACCATATGCATTTTATAAAAAACGGTTACAAAAGCTTTTTATAGACCAACTCGTCCGATACACGGCAACGTGTTCCTTTAAGCATTCCAGCGTCTCCTGCCCGTGGTGAACCAGCACAGCCCAAATTATTGGTAAGGAACTTTAGTTGGAAATGGAAGGTTAAGGTTGAATACGCATCCAGGGACGCACGTCCAATTGGTGTCTGATTGTCCCATAGTCTGCAATAACAGGTAGCTTCCTGGTACCATTATACAAACGAAGTCAACCTGAATTTCCCTGAACCCCGGCTGCTGTGTGCAAGGACCTTATCGCTAGTCATATGCAAGATCATATTACTGTCGCGACTGCAATACTTGTCAATTTGCATAGAGGGGCCAAAACTTCGTGGACTGGCGGTGCCATTTACGGGGACACATTTCAAACTCCGCCCAGTTGTATTGTTATTGATATCAATACAGTTTATTAAAGTAACTTGCAGCAATGGCCCCTGCATCGGAATAATAAAATAACTATCCAAAGTTCTGGCTATATGTTTGTTCGGTGAATCCAGCACCGGGAAATCCCTACCTGGTTTGTTTGCCGCCAACGGCTGAGGTAGAAATCTGCATGCACCGGTTGCTCATTTCTCACTGAAATGTGCGCAGTATATTTAGGACTAATCACTTGAGGGACCCATCTTCTAAATGTCATGAAAGATCATATTGCTCTGGAAAAGTAAAACAAAGGTTGCAGTCCGCCAACCATGCAGGAGCAACGAAGTTGGCAATTAGGCTTAGTCGTCGCCTGCTTGGTGAGCTGTGGACTAGTCGGCATGATCGTAATTGTAAACCAGTCATCAAGCGAAATCAGTAGTTTACATTCAGTCCTGAGAGCTCAGGAATCAAGAATTAGCATTCTTGAAATACAGAACAGAAACCTGCATCTGGTGCTGGAGAATATACAATGGAAGTTGAATAAAAAGGAACACAATCCAATGAAGACTGACGGTGATCATGTTGCCAGAAGGCTATCTACCAGTGATTTGCCTCCAAACTCCGTAAATCAAGGAGCACTTGATGCAGAGGTCTTTGGAGACAGAAAGGCTAAGGGTGATGATGGTGCCTTCATAGAAGGCGACAGAGTCACGGAGGTAAGTTGCGCACGGTAGTATGATGGAGGTAGAATTAGTACCATAGCGCATTACTGTTGGTAATTGTCAACGACCATTCTTTTCACTTGGTGTATCTCAACATATGCATAAAATAACAAACCTGTGAAAATTTGAGCTCAATTTGGTCGTCGAAGTTGCGAGATAACAATGAACAAAAAACACCCTTGTCACACAAGTTGTGTGCTTTCAGATGCTTGATTTCGAGACCTCAAAATCAAGTCAGAAGTCTCGAAATCAAATTCGTGGAAAAATACTGCTTTCTCGAAAACTGCATTACTTCAGAGGGAGCCGTTTCTCACATAGTTTTATACTATCAACAGCTCCCTAATTACCATTAGTGTCCACTGCCTTTAAACCCTCGTTGTGTTGATAATCGTTCTTGTATGTTGTCAGGAAAAAGCAAGATCAGAAGAAAAGGATGATTTTCATCTTCGGACCTTCCGATCAACCCGTAACCAACGCGATAAAGGTATGTTGTCTAGCTTGCTTAATTGCTCATTTTGTTCAACGTACTCTCTTGTATTCTGTCATTATGTAATCACACATTAAACGTACCTTTATTGTCTGATATTTCCTTTGTATTACAGAAGGACGAAAAGCATGCAAAAGATGCAAAGGTATGCACGAGTTTTTGTGTATCTTTCAGCCCAAGCGAGTTTTCTATACCTTCCACCAGGGTAGTAGTTAAAAAGCAGGACAGTTCTTTTCAGAACTGAGAAGTCTCCCGAACATCCGATTAATCTACTCAGCGGTAGTAGAATAAAGAAAGACAGTTCTCTAAGAACAAACTCTACCTGGCAAGTAGATACAGACAATGGTGTTACCGCAAACCAAATATATAATGTTTTTCCAATATTAATGAGAAATTTCTTAATATTGTGCTTTAATGTGTTAATTGTAGTTTCGTTTCATTTGTGAAAGGTAAAAAAGGTGAGCCTGGACGTACGTCTTTTGGAGGGGAAAAGGGAGCAAAAGGAGAACGAGGTCACAGGGGTGAGAAGCCTAAAGTACATACAATCATAGGGGGGGGGGGTCATCATAGACAAGATGGGTTTTAAAGACTGGACACTATTGGTAATTGTCAAAGACCATTCTTCTCACTCCGGACATCTCAACATATGCATAAAAAAACAAACCTGTGGAAATTTGAGCTTAATTGGTCGTCGAAATTGAGAGATAATAATGGGAGAAAAAACACCCTTGTCACATGCAGTTGTGTGCTTTTTAGATGTTTGCTTGCGGGACCTCAAAATCTAATTGTGATGTCTCGAAATCAATTTCGTGAAAAATGACTTCTTTCTCGAAAACTACCGTCGTTACTTCAGAGGGAGTCGTTTGTCACAATATTTTATACCATCAACAGCTGCTCTCCATTGCTCGTTACCAAGTAAGGTTTTATGCTAATAATTATTTTTAGTAATTACTATTACCAAAAGTGTCCACTGCCTTTAATTATAGCTGAGGATATAAATAGAAAGTAGAACCAGGGGCATTTTGCCACTGGAGTGCGTTTATGCCACTATTCTGGGATATAAAGTTATTCTTTCTGATTTAATTTCTGAATAGAATACTTTATATTATTATGAAGCTGTTATTTGATCATTGTGTTTTTTTCTTTAGGTCGCGTTGGAGAGCAAGGTACGTGGTATAGGTCTACAACGTACACACCGTAATGCCGGGTCCTATTGCGACTACATTTATCTTATACTACAGTCACCGTGATCAAGTGGTTAGACTGCAGAACTTGCAATCACAAGGTTGTGGGTTCGAATCCCCCAAGCTAACCGCTGATTTCACAATGACTAGAATAAATATTGTCGTCTAGATACTGAATCACAATTTCTGGATTTGTGTAATTCATAATCAAGTTTGTATGAGAGAGATTGGCTGTTGCCAGCTTGGTGTTTATATCCCTTTGTGGGAGTTTGCCGAGTTCCCTGAATGGGAAGATCATTCAAACAAACAAAACATACTATATTAAGTTAAATGTTGACATCATCCTAATGTAACACTGGTGACTGGTTATTATACACCTTTCACTTCTCCAAAATGGCAATGTTTGTGTTACGAGTAAACCTTCGTCATGAAAAGTCGGGAAAGCTCGGAATAATGTCGAGGACTTAAAGGCAGTGGATACTATTGGTAGTTACTCAAAATTATTATCATCATAAAACCTTTCTTGATTACGTGTAATGGGGAGAGGTTGAGAAACAGCTCCCTCTGAAGTGACATAGTTTTCGAGAAAGAAGTAATTTTCCACGAATTTGATTTCGAGACCTCAAGTTTAGAATTTGAGGTCTCGAAATCAAGCATCAGAAAGCACACAACTTCGTGTGACAAGGGTGTTTTTATTTCTTTCATTATTGTTTCTCGCAACTTCGTTGACCGATTGAGCTCAAATTTTCACAGGTTGGTTATTTTTAATATGCAAATGTTGAGATACACCAACTGTGAAGACTAGTCTTTGAAAATTACCAATAGTGTCCACTGTTTTCAAATCCTAATTTCTCGTACTCATAATCAATTGTTGTGATATGAGCATATACATGTAGACCTTTATCACGGTGCAGCCATCTTGAATTTCTACCATTGAAGTCAATGTTACCAAACCGACGCTGGAAGAAAAAGAGTCTGGTTCCTATTTTCAAAATGAAAAATAGCGTTCATTATTGTTATTCATTATCGATACGAGGAACATGACCACGATGGAGGCACCGTGATAAAGGTCTATAGGTCTAAGATGCACCGCTATTAAAACTTCCAATATAATAGACATTTACCACGCTGTCACCATCTTGGTCATGTTCCCTGTTTCCAATAACAGTAATAAATGCTAACATAGCGCATGGAACCAGACTATTATTTCGTCCAGCCTCGGTTTGGTTACAATGAACTGGAATGGAGTAAAATCAAGATGACCACACCGCGATAAAGGTATATTGCTGGTCATAGTGACAAGCTCATTTTGAGAGGTTTCGTATTGCCTTTGCAGGCCCTCCAGGGGAATGTGAACACTCTACCACGACTGACTCAACTACTCCTCGTCAGGGCACACAGGTAATTCAAACACATCTTATTCATAATATCAAAGTCTTATATAGCGCACCGTCTACCAAACAAGGTACTCAAGGCGCTGAGTATATACACACTTCCAGAAAGATAGGTTATTGCAGTGATGAATTCCGAGACCCAATTGTTTGGCACCTTATATTAATAAGGGTTTACAAGGTGCTACGGCGCATTTAGCAGCCACAGCCAGGAACACCGGGGCGAACCCCCTTCTCTTTTCGATAAATGCTGGGTTCTTTTACATGCGTTACACACCACATGGGACCAACGGCTTTACGTCCCATCCGAAGAACGAAGTAAACTTCGGAGCCGGAAGTAGCGAAATCTCGGAGTGCAACAGACACGCACACGTGTGACGCTAAACAAGGTCAGTCATTGCGTCACACGCGAGCGTTTCTAGTCTGCTGTACACCCACAGTTTTTGCAACTTCTATTAAGGCTGCAAAGTGGACATGCTTTTAATGTGTGCAATGTTACGAAAAATTCCCCATTTTTATAGTTTATAAACAGCATTTCTTATAACAAACCTTTAATCCTCAGAACAAACCTATTAATTTCACCCGGCTTTTAAAAAGCCGGGTGTAATTCGTTTAAAATGCTCTTAATAATTTATTTATTATAACCTTGGCATGGTTGAGTAGGCATCGTAGATACCGGTTAACTATTTTTAATTTAACATTTTTGTATTAATTTTTAGTAATACAGAATTGAAAGCAAAAATGCACCTCTTTGCGCGGCTTATCAGTCGGAAGTCAAAAACTGCTTAATCTATGACATTGATGTATAATGACCCCGTGACGTCGTTGATGGTAAGAAACACCACACACGCGCAGTCGTGTTTGCCCATTACGTTAGAGAACACCTGTTGTACTTTCTGGTGTTCCTGTATTGAAGCAATCCCGATTAGTTTTAAACACAAAAGACTAGTGAGGACCCATGAAAACAAAGTACCGACTAGTGAGGGCCTATTGTCCCTATTGAAAAATGTCCATACAAACTAAACCAGCGGTGGTGTGTGCAGCTGGTGAACATCTCTTTGCTTGGAAACAAAACAAAAACAGAAAGAAACGAATCATATATACACGCTACCGTAAAATAATCTTTCTGTCCATCCGGGGTATCCTAAATTGTGACATTTTTGTAAAATGAGCCTACACAATGGGTAGATTTTCGTAAGCAAACTATACACTCTTTTTTAATTTGGGTTGGAGGCAGCAGCGGTGACAGTGCCAGGAACCGTAGATTGATACGGTACACACCATAGGATGCCAATGGACCCGGAAGAAAAACTCATTATCTGGTTTTTCCCTTACACCGATGTGTGTAAAAACTGTTGAAATGAGAAAAATTTATAAGTAAAACAATTCAATTGCTATTCATTTCTTCAATCAGCGAGGCAGTAATTAGTCACACTTATGGTTTAGAGTTATAATCATTTAGAATGTGCTATTGATGTACCTTTAATTTATTTTTGTATATTTTTGTATATTGAAAATACTACGAAATGCTGTGTGGCCATATAAGTTTTGTTGACAGCACAGTGCTTAAGCGGTTGTAGGGAGCACAACCGCGTTGAAGATTATTGTCATTTCGAGGAGCATTTTTTTACCGAGCATACACAGACACGTAAACTATTTGGTCAAAATGATTGCAACCGTCTTCCGTCTTTGTTCAGGTGACTGGGTACATGCTTGGTTGGAATTGCACCGCGTGAGATAGTAGGTAAAACACGCAACTTGATGCTAAGTGGCCTCATCTCCCCCGCTTAATAATAATATAAAAACATATAAAAAAAAATATTAGGACTTGTAAAGTGCACGTATCCACCCTGTTGTGTGTTTAAGGCTTCGAGTTTATTACCGTCCCCTTGCTCATCCTGTACTGACTCGAAAGCTCCCTATGAGTATGCTGCCTCCATATGGTCATGTCCCTCGTATCGAATAACAACAATGCATACTAATAATCACCTTTCAGTTAGGAACCAGACTAGTTTGCTCTTCCAGCCTCGGTTTTGGTAACATTTATATCAATGAGGTAAATTTAAGATGGCTGCACCATAATATTAGTTTATAACGTGGGCTTGATCGAGTAATAGGATTCAAAAGAGGGCGCTTTCAGAGGAAATTTGTACACGATGGGATTTGATGCATTGCATGGTGAGGTTTGCGGTAATATGTACTTGCCAGGTAGAGTTTGTTCTTAGTTAGAGCATGGTTAGAGAACTGTCTTCCTTTATTCTACCATACCTGTATTCTACTACCACGGAGTAGTTTTTTCTTTTTCTCGGGAGACTTCTCAGTTCTGAAAAGAACTGTTTTTTGTTTTAATTACTAGGCGGAAGGTCGCAAGTTGGCTAGGACTACTACTTTAGCTTTGTGATCGCAATACGCCTCTTTTAATATTAAGCATGAGGTACGTCACAATGCTAACTCAAAACGAGGCGATGGGGCGCGGCCACTGCAAGTGATAGGGGACGTGCGCCCATAGCCTCATTTTGGGTAAGAATTATGACGTCATGCATAAGTATTGAGAGAGGCGTATCAACTGCACTATCGCGGAGTAAGCATTGGTCTCTCAACGTTCCGACTATAGCTTTCTCTAGTCATCGCCAGCAGGAGACTACGCGGTAGTAGAATATTATATAGCAAGACAGTTAAGAACAAACTCTATACCTGTCAACTTTACACATACTGTTGACGCAAACCCCCTCAAAAATATATATTATATTGAAAAATATAATAATAAATAGGGTAGATGGCCTTAGCTTTTGATCCAACTTGGACCTTCTGCAGAGGCATAAACAAGTACAAACAAATACATTATCCATTTATAGAAAAAAAAGAGGGGAAAGGGATTATGGGAAGATCCAGAAAAAAAGTGGGGAAAATATAGTCAATCAAGTTTCTATTTCAGAAACAATTGGTTGCTGTGAACCGATAGGAGTACAAAGGAAGTTTAGTATGAAAGGGTGGATTACTGGAGATTGTAACACACTAACTTCTGCTCGAAACTAACGGTTGGGTTTCGATCAAGATTCATTGACTTGCCCAGTCCCTCCAAACCAGCCTTCGAGCATGTCGATGTTGCGCCCTCTAGCGTTATTTAATACAAAAGCTACCAAGACTGGTCACTTGTCTTTGTCGTCCGCAATGATAAAGACAGGAATTGTTCTTACAGAACCATGCAATGATTTCATTGAATACGAAGATTGCATTAGATTGCTGTGCAATGACGTACTTTCTATATCTGTGTTTTGACTAGTCCCAGGTGATGTTTAGCAACTACCACTTACGGTCGTGCAATGTACGTAGGATTTTACTGCGAATTTCCATGTAAAATATATGTGAGTGTAGTGTCAAAGATGATTATGTACGGGGGTTGGCGTAGGTTCAAAGCAGATCTCTGGCGTTTTTCACAAGCCTCGAAATGTGGCATCAGGTGTTCAGGCTAGATTATCTTGGCCTCTAAAAAGAGCTAGCAGATTTGCCTCGAGCACAGAGTAATGGTGTAGGGTGATTCAGTTAATCTCAAAGCCGAATGATAAATTGGTTTACGTCCTTAATCATTACATACAGTGTATGAACTTTTTCAACTAAAAAACGAAACGATATGTTCCACAAAAAAACAAAACAAAAATTAAATAAATTTTACTTTATGATGTTGGCCCCCACCCTGCAATTGTTATACCTTTCCTTAACTAAAATTTATTTTAGTATATTGAAATGCTATGTGACAATATGACTTTTGTTGACAGCAGTTTTTGGGATGCTCCGATAACAGAAGGTCATAGTCCTTTGGATGGTACCCCCATTCATTTACTATGTGTTTGTTCAACTGCATTTATTAACCATTGTTTGGAGTTCAACAAACTGTTATTTATGTACAATGGATGTTCATGTATGAATGAAAATAAGACAAACAAACAAACAAACGAAGAAACACACAAGCTACTCAGTACTTTTCCCGCCGAGTTCTGTGAACAAAATCACATGCATATTACTCGGGTGGAGTTTTGCAATTTTAAAGCAGTGTCTTACCAACTAGAACACCGATATTGCATGGTGGCTATCTAGCGGCAGTTCGAATCCTAATCAGCAGTCAGATCTCATGGGTGCGTTCGATTAGCTTTCCTGGGTTGACCCCGGTCTGCCGCGGTACGTTTGAATAGCTTTGAATTAATTCCAGGGGCTCACCCGGGTCAAAGTGCACTGCTTGTGGAACGGGTCACTTGGGGCTGGCCCGAGGCGCATGACGTCACCACGAGAGGGTGAGGGGTCGTTCAATTTGCTCTTGTCAGGGGCTCACCCGAGTGAGCACCGCGGGGTCGATACAGGGAAGCTAATCGAACGCACCCTGTATATTCGCGATTCATTTTGTTTTGTTCAGCGTTTGAATTTCGTCACCGTAACGCCTTTTCGATAGCGGGTACCAACCGCATCGCTCTCTGTATTAAGCGCTTCACACGGACACCCTCGAAATTAAAGTCGCCTGCGGGCGATCTTCGTTAAAGATGCTATTAAACGTTAAAGATGCTATGTCAGATTTTTGGCCCCAAACATTAAAAAAATATTTTTTTGAGTGAATGGTATTTCAAAGAGTATCACCCGCTCTAACGAAAAAAAGTGTAATTTTTACTTTTAATGGTCAGGAACCATGACAAAAATTTAAAACGTTTCTTATCAAGAATAGGTGACGTGATATATTGTCGGGATCCCGACAAAAACTAATTTTGAGCACTTTATTTCACTGCTACTTATAATTGGCGGACTTTTTCGAGCAATGGCTCAAATGAAAGCTTGTAACTTTCTCGACCCCCATCAAAATACCTATTGAATTTTAAATCAAATTTTTGGGGTCAAATCGGCAACAAATCTGACATAGCATCTGTAATAATTGTTTGCTATTTTTGTTATCAACTTCTATAACAAAATAATTTTGGAGGATGCTTGATTTCATTGCCATCTTTAAAGCAGTTCTTTTTTTAGTAAATACCGTGGTTTCTGTTCTGGGTTCTCTACCAAACTATGATCCTACCTTTAAAGACACTGGACACTATTGGTAATTGTCAAAGACCAGTCTTCTCACTTGGTGTATCTCAACATATGCATAAAATAACAAACCTGTGTATAAATTTGAGCTCAATCGGTCGTCGAAGTTGCGAGCTAATAATGAAAGAAAAAACACCCCTGTGAGGCGAAGTTGTGTGCGTTCAGATGCTTGATTTCGAGACCTCAAATTCTAAATCTGGGGTCTCGAAATCAAAATCGTGGAAAATTACTTCTTTCTCGGAAACTACACCAGAGGGAGCCGTTTCTCACAATGTTTTATACTACCAACCTCTCCCCATTACTTGTTACCAAGTAAGGTTTTATGCTAATAAATATTTTGAGTAATTACCAATAGTGTCCACTGCCTTTAAGTATCCACTGTGCGCCTGATAAGTTGAAACTTGACTCGCTTTCGTGTCCTGGTGTACAGGGCGCAGGACAGCTTGTATGGCCAGCGTTACTTGCGGCACACTTTGAGGGAGGCAGATATGCTACCATCAACACTAGTGAAAGTAAGTCGATTGAAAACGTGTGTCACCTAAGTTCATTCTTTTAGACGATCGAGTCAAAATGCTGGTTTCACATACACATCATTATTTAAACAAAACAGCGAACATGATCAGAGTAAGTCATTTTATAATTCTTGATCTGAGGCGCAGTGGATACGTACACTATTTTTAAATTTAGGTACCCGATTTACTCGAGCACGTCTTAAAGGGAACACGTTGCCTCGGATCGGACGAGTTGGTCTTTGAAAAGCGTTTGAATTTGAAACCGTTTGTTATGAAATGCATAGAAAGATGTTTTTTTATAAAAAGTATAAGGATATAATGATCCACACAAGTATCACTCGAAATTGCACGTTTTTTTCTATAACGTCGCGAACTCACACTGTCGGCCATTTTATTGAGCCAAAAATTGACTCCACACAATGGCCGACCGTGTTTCTTCGCGGCGTAAAAGGAAAACCAGTGCATGTCCAACTTTTTGCATTTCATAATAAATGGTTTCAAACGTTTTTCAAAGACCAACCCGACCGATCCAAGGCAATGTGTTCCTTTAAAATGACACACTTCGTGGTTTATGCAAGGAGACTTTAACTGCATACAAACAATCAGTGTGGTATATTGCTTCCTTTTCGCCTGTTCTAATAACATGATAGTGGACGATGCCTCTCGGTGTGCTTTTCCTGTGTGCACGGCATTTATTGTGAATCATATCTAGTATTTTGGCCGCGGTCTTTAGTAGAATGACCTTAGTGCTGACACACAGTTTCTATATGTCTAATGGTAACTATTGTATAATGTTTAAAACCCTTTAGCCCCATCAATACTCAGTGATACTCTCTGCTCATTTTGAAGGAGATGTTGAATCCCCTGCAATCGTGGAAAGTAAGTTTGTATCAAATCATCATGTTTATAGATCAATATACAAAATAATAATAATATTAATAATACTAATAGCTAATTCTTGTATAGCGCATTGGGAAGGGGTTATAGAGATCCACAATCCCGGCCAAAGTGCTTAGGCCACCCGTTCCTAACATTATAAAAAACCATTCCACATACACTTCTCACTGACAAATCATTCTCTCCCCGACCCCCGTCCCCCCAATTTGGACGACGGGTGGTTCTGCGACGGTAATGGTGACGTTTGGCGTCATCTGCGCATGCAGAACGGTCGCCCTCAATTTCTTACGACGGTACATGGGATGAATCTGCGTTGTGCTGAAAACGACAACGTTTGGCTGTAAACTACCTACCGTCGCAGGAATATCCGTCGTCGAAAACGAAAGCTCCCAAATGTTGACTGGAATGCAGAAGACCGTGCAATCAGCACCTACATTGAATGGGGCGGGGGGGGGGGGCAAATAGATATGACCGGGATTGGTAAGAACAAATATTGGTCATAATTAATTTTGCAATGTATCAAAAGTTTGATCAATAATTCAAATTCATAAATTCTGACATTTGATTCACATTTGTTTCAAGAACTGTTTCTATTTTGAAAGCTTGTCAGACAAATTATTGTGAGAAATCAAATCTCTCTAAATGTTAGTCAACAATAAACAAACAGCGCATGTATGCTAATACTATTGGTTGTTATCATTTGGTAGCCTTCCATCGAGGCCTTCGTGGCGTAGACAGCTGTGTAGCCGCGCAGTGAGAGGGACTTCAAACCATACGTTCGAGAGGTTTCGCTGCGCATGTCGAAACAACTTTGTCCTAGCCACGAGGGCCTTGACGAAAGACTACATCATTGGTTGCCACCTTATAGTGCATAAACAGCAAGTTTTGATTACATTAACTGTTGTCAGACAATGAAAGTTGCATGAAAAGTGGTTTGAAATAATATGTTGATGGGTAAGGGGCAAATACTGTAGTTGAATAATTATTGTCATTCTATATACACAACCACACGATATTATCACAGGCACCGGGCACTTTTTGTCAAAGCGCAGTATTTATCACTGGTTGGACTCAATTTGTCATAAAAGTTGCAAGAGAATAGTGCAAAAAACCCTTGTTGCAAAAAATGTATGTACTTTTAGGAAGGCTTCAGGCCTGAAGTCTCTTAACAATGATTATGTGAGTGAGAAATTACTTCTTTCTCAAAAGGTTTAAACCTTACTTCAGAGGGAGCCGTTTCTCACAATTTTGTCTCTTATACCATTGCTCTTTACCAAGTTTTTATGCTAAAAAGTGTTTTGAGTATTTGGACCAGTTGATATAATGTAAGATTCAATGCAAATTGATCAAACAATTTTCAATTTATCTCGATCCATAAAGGACTATTGGGGATCAGGTCGTCTCAGTGGTGTATTTCCCTATAATGTTTACCTCTGTGGACTCCACTTCGAATCCCACTTCAGACCAAAGCCTTGCTTTGGGATTGGGTTCTCAATCCTTAACTAATTGAATAGGTTTCCCCTTTTGGGGGGTTTCCCTCCAATGTCTAAAACAGAACATTCCCACTCAACATCGTTCTTTCGGCGCTAGTGCCGTTGGATGTGTATTTGAATACATACAACAAATTAATAAATAAACCTATGGGAAACATTGAACATTGACTTTCAAATTTTAAACTTCCCACGTATCGTTTAACCACATTTTCTTTGTTTTAAACAATTAATTACACTATAGAGAAGTAACTGTCCTATCCAAGTTTTCGGGTTAACTGCTCAAACCCCCCATGGAGGGATCTGACATGTGAGGGGCATTGGACATTGACTGAATTATTGTCTTTCTATTCATTTTAGGGTGGGATCCAATAAACAGGGGATATGTCGACTTAAGTGATTTCGATGGTATGTAGCTTTTATTTTTCAGAATTTATAATTTTCAGTTTGTGGCAGAATTTATAAATTCATCACTGATGCAGGGTATAGCTTCTGCATAAAAGTGTTTCTTTTTGTTGGTTTGGGTGCTGTTGCGGTGTTGTATGTATTTTTTTCGAAAATGTTGTCTGCCCACTTACGAATATACATCATCTCTCAGTGTCTGACACACTAGCAATCTATAATCCCGGCCATATCTCGTTTGGCCCCTGTCCCCTTTCAATGTTGGTTCCAACTCGTGTGGCCCTCCTGCCCCCTTTCAATGTTGGTTTCAACTCGTACGGCCCTCCTGCCCCTTTCAATGTTGCTTCCAACTCGTGTGGCCCTCCTGCACCATTTCAATGTTGGTTCCAACTTGTTGGGCCTTCCTGCCCCCTTTCAATGTTGGTTCAAACTTGTTGTCTTTGAAAAGCGCTATGTAACCGTTTGTTAGAAAGATGTTGTAAAAGTAGAATACAATGATCTACACAAATATGCCTCAAAATTGCGTCGTTTTCGTTTTACCCTGTCGACAAACACGGTCGGCCAATTGAGTCACAATAGAGCAGCAATTTCTGCAATTGAGTCATAATTGAGCAGCAATTTCTGCAATTGAGTCACAATAGAGCAACAGTTTCTGCAATTGAGTCACAATAGAGCAACAGGTTCTGCTATTGATCGTAAAACTACGTTCATATAAAAGCAATGACACAGTCTGGTGATGATGTGCGTATAGTCAAACCTCATCAGAAAAACATTCTGCCCAAGGATTTTACTGATAAGCATTTTGTGTGACAACAGTGTCCAATGTACTATAAATAACTTGTTGTTTGTGCAGTGCATTGTGTCATATCCAGGTACGTTATCGTATTGCATACAAATTTACCATTTTGGGAATCCCCCTAATCACGCAAGGCAATGTTAAAGCTGGAGCATGGCCAAGTTTGAGGAGAGTATACAGTAATGTAGTTTGGTGTGTGTGTGTGTGTGTGGTTCTGTTTTCGCAATGATCAGCGTGCATGGTTCTGTTTCGCAGACGTGATTGAGGACCGTGTATAGTAACACAATGCACACTTGCTTCTGAAGATTGAAACAAACCCTGATATGACTGTATGATTTTCTATCTACGCAACACATTCACGTAATCGGCGTGAAATTTGTTGTGTGGACATATACGGTTACATGTAACGTCCGACATGTGTTCCGACAAACCTAGTGCATGTTCTTGTTTCTACCCTAGCCATTATAGCCCTCCCTTTAATACACCTAACCTAACCCTAACCCAAACCCAACCCCTAACCCCAATCTTAGCATCGATTATATTACGCTTTTTGAGTTGGGTTCCTTTTTTTTCTTCTTCTTTTTTAGGAATAAGGGGTCCATTTTGTCAAAGACCAACATGTTGTTGACTTTGATTAAAGGGAAGGTACATTTTTGGTAATTACTCAAAACAATTATTAACTTAAAAACTGACTTGGTAACAAACATTGGAGAGCTGTTGATATTATAAAACATTGTGAGAAATGGCTCCCTCTAAAAAAAAACGTAGTTTTTGAGAAAGAGGTAATTTCTCACTAAAATAATAAAAGCCTTCTAGCTAGAAGTCTTTTATTCCTATCTGAAAGCACACAAATTCGTCCAACAAGGGTGTTTTTTCTCTCATAATTTTCTCGCAACTTTGATGACCAATTTAGCTCACATTTTCACAGGCTTGTTATTTTATGCTTATGTTGTGATACACCAAGTGAGAAGACTGGTCTTTGACAATTATCAATAGTGTACGTTCCCTTTAAACAGTAAATATATGTTTTCCTTCCTTCATCCCCCCATGGATCAAATCACTCGACAAACATCTGGCTCTATTTCAAATCATTGATGACCTCTGCTCAACCCCTTTTCAACAATTGATAACTTGTATAATGTACGCCCCTGTGCCCACTTCCTTGCAATCTAAATGAATTTCTTGTCATTTTACCCCCCAAAAAAGCAAACTTCGGAAGCTTTAAAAGCACATTGAAAACGTCTTTTTTTTATCTTATAACAAACCGATTGCGCTACCAATGTTTACATTCGATCACTGTACCTGTAATGAGTATAGAAAAACAAAGCTACACAGTAAAGACATGGGAAGACTCGTACCGATGGACCATAATCGGCTGCATTTTCGATAAATAACACTTTTAACTAAAAACGAAGCCCTTTTATACAGTTGAATGTTGTGACATTGATTTAAATCACATTTGATGATTGATGTTCCCAGTAATCTACTTCAAAAGGGGTTTCTTTTGATATGAGAGTATTATGGTTATAGACTATACGTATTAATTACCGAGGTTTGAGCGAGCTCACGCGCCGTGGATTTGGCGCTGTGCACGGCGTGAAGTCGGGCTGTGCCAAGGGGGACTGGTGGCTGAACAACGTCAGTTAAGGATAAACACAGTTCCACCAACTAGGAAATTCTACGAGAATGTTTACACGATGTCATGTGTTTGTTCACGGAAACTGTGGTTTTACATAGATCTCATTGTAATGATTTTGCTGCAATTTTTTCAGTGAAAATCTTCAGAAGAAGCTGCGAATCCCTTTATTTTCACCCTCAAATGATTTGATTTGAGAAGGGGGTAGCTGTCAGCTAGAGTAGACAACTTCGCGGTCTCCCTTGGCTCAGCCAGACCCCACGCCGTACACAGCGCAAATTCCACGGCACGTGAGCTCGCTCAACCTCAGTAATTTGCGTAATCTAACCATACTCTCAAAATAAACCTCTTTTGTAGTAGAATACTGAGAAAAATCAAACAGCAAATGTGATTTAAATCAATCACAACAGTCAACTTTATAAAAAGGGGCTTCGTTTTTAGTTAAAAGTGTTATAGCTTCATCCGTCAAAATGGTAGAATAAATTTGCAGAACCTTGTTCTGGGGAGCAACGCACCTCTATAGCGCCCTGCTAGTTGTTAATGTTGCCAACATGATTTGTATTGTGATGTTTCTTAACTTGATTGTTTAAGGTGGATGGGTTCCCTACTGGAAGTATGCTGATTGGATGGATTCAGATGTAAGGTCACGATTTATCCTGGGTCAAACAGGCAACGTGACTGTAACAGAGGGGGGAATCTACTATGTTTACAGCCAGGTAGGAAATCATATACATACCTCCACAGTGAATGGTCCAACCGTTAAACGGAGCCTTTTAGTTGGGCTCTCTTGTAACATTTTGAACTTATCATAAGGCCTTTTCACACTGTCCAAAATCTCAGGGTTTGAACCGGTTCCGAACCAGAGATTTTGTTCCCCCCTTTCACACGGTAACAAATTAAATCCGCCTCCGATCTTGGTCGCATGCTCTAGCCGGACTGAAATCAACCCAGGCAGTGACCAGGGTTGAAAATCTCAATACGGATCGAAATGGCATTTTTCGGCGTTAATTGTTATACGGGCGCATAGCCGGTTCACGTGAAGACCTGGGCCCAATTTCATAGCGCCGCTAAGCACTAAAATGTGCTTAGCATGAAATTTTGGCCTCGATAAAAACAAAATTACTAACCAAATTTCTACGTGGTTTTGAGGATAAACAAACAACAGTTGAATACAAGCAACAAGCAATATGCAAAAAATGGAAATAATTATGGTTGGTTATCCTGTTTTTATCAAGGAAGACATTACATGCTTAGCAAATTTGTGTGCTTAGCAGCGCTATGAAATTGGACCCTGGGCCAACTTTCATAGCGCTGCTTAACGGTGAAAAATATGCTTAAGCCTTAGCGTATTTCACAGGTTAGCAGAACAATTGGGCGGCCATATTGCGTGTTTACCGTGGATTTGCATTGTGATGTCATTTATTTTCGTGCGGTAAGCACCGGAAGGTTAGCATGCCTTTTCGTGTGCTTATGGTTAGCAGCGCTATGAAATAGAAATTGCACAGTAAGCACAAAATCGGCCGCTAAGCAGCGCTGTGAAATTGGACCCAGTGTGAATGTTGCGTATCTCTGATCCGTGTCGAAAGAAGCGAGGCTGAACCGGAGAGGACCAGGTTTCAACGCGGTTCGAAATGGATGTAGTGTGAAAAGCCATACGATGAAATTACAAAAGTTTTCTAACAAAACAATTGTGATTTATACAAATACTATAGCGGTGGGGGACATCATTCCCACAGGGTGGGCTAGTGGTTTTACAGACCCTTGACGTTACATCATCCCACGGTGGGCTACCTTGACTTGACCTCTGGATTTCCGATCAAACTCAGCTTTTCCTTTTATTAAAAATGGACTGGACACTATTGGTAATAACTCAAAAAATTGTTAGTATAAAACCTTACTTGGTAACGAGTTTTAAATGGGGAGAGGTTGATAATATAAAATATTGTGATAAACGGCTCCCTCTGAAGTGACGTAGTTTTCGAGAAAGAAGTAATTTTCCACGAGTTTGATTTCGAGACCTCAGAATTCGATTTTCAGGTTTCGAAATCAAACATCTGAAAGCACACAACTTCGTGTGACCAGGGTGTTTTTCTTTCTTTCACAGGTTTGTTATTTTGTGCATAAAATGTTGAGTGAGAAGACTGGTCTTGGCAATAACCAATAGTGTCCAACGTCTTTAACGTTGTGTCTATATTATTCAACTTTCTAGTTTGTTTGGACGTATAATCTAACGCATTTTGATTCGAGGCCTCATTTCTATATACAAATAACACACATTAGCATTGGTATCAATTATGTGTATGTTATGTTGTTTTGTTTGTTGTAGATGTTGTACTACGACCCTAGTGTGTTTATGGGACATAGTCTGTACATTGGAGAGCAGAAGCGATTCAGCTGCACAGAATGTACAGTGGATCGGGATCGTAAGTTCAACACATGCTACATTGGGGGTGTTGTACAAATCAACAATGGTGACAAGGTGGGGATCAGGGTGTCATACGCTAATCGGGTCATAAACCTGCATCCAGATAGTACTCATTTTGGTCTCATTAAACTTTCCTAAAATTCACTGTTGAAATGTTGAAAGTCAGAGTCTGCCTATCGCTTGGTCATGTTCTTAAATACAGATGTTATTCAGGGATTTCCATCAATTAGCACTTTTCAATAAACAATGGGCACGTTCGATTAGCTTCCCTGTGTCGCCCTAAGTGACCCGTTCCAGGGCACTTGGGGCTGACCCGGGTCAGCCCAAACGTACCGGGGGCAGATCGGGGTCGACCCGGGGAAGCTAATCAAACGCACCCAATGACTCACTTTCTTTACTATTGCATTAAAACCCCAAAGATGCACCAACATGGAGTAAGGGGCTATATCATCCGTTGTTTTATAATGCACGTACAACCCGATAGGCATTTAGTATAATGTAAATACATGTATAGTCAATTTCAGCATTTGCACTCGTGTTTTGGCTACGTTTTAAACGCACTGTACACGTTTGGTAATTACTCAAAATATTAGCATAAAACCTTCCTTGGTAAGCAAACGGAGAGCTGTTGATATAACATTGTGAGAAACGACTCCCTCTGAAGTAATTTAGTTTTTGAGAGAGGGTAAATTCTCACTAAAATAAAATAAAACTTCTAGCCAGAGGCCTTGTATTCCCATCTGAAAGCACACTTATTTTATACAAAATGGTGTTTTTTCTTTCATCATTTTCTTGCAACTTCAATGACCAGCTGAGTCCAAATTGTTATTTTATGCATATGTTGGGATACACCAAGTGAGAATACTGGTTATTGAAAATTACCAAATGTGTCCAGTGCCTTTAACAAAGTCATGGGTATACTGTAATATTTGAGTTTAGTAAGTGTACATTATAGTTGACGACGGGGTTGGCTTTTGGTGAAATGTTTAGGGTTTGCATATTATTTAAGCCGAGAATTGTTTAATCTTTAACACACTTGATTGTTAGTATCTGACAAAAGAACTATATAGAAGCAAAGAAACTTTATAGCTATAAGTCAAAGTTGGTGCCTTTCATAGGACATCTATTAGTCGGTGACTTTTTTTCCCGGCCACTGTTTTTGGTGGAGTTTTTTGTTTTGAATTTGTGTATTTTCGGTGGCGGTATTTTGAAAGCCTTAGCGTGCGTGCAATGACTACTTTTTAAAATGTTAGTCTGGTTCCACGTCAACATTTTCGTTGTGGTTTCGTATTTACACAATATCAACCGCATAGATTTTCTGAGAGACAGCAACATCTCATTCGGCGTGTGGTAAACGGGACTCACAATGGAATGCTGGCAAAGTGAGTCCCATGAATGACTTTTTTCAATGATATTAATTTAGCTTCTCTTTTTATTTAAATTTTTTATCCTATATCCTATAGTAGGAAGCACCGTGCGAAATGATTTATATCCCCGTTAATTAGAAATAATCACGAACACTATTTTGAAATACTTGAAAACCAAAGATCACTCAAAGGCGACTTTTGAAGATTCAAACAATTTCCCTGCGTCCATTTTTCTGAATGTTTCAGTGAGATATCGGGTTGTTGCCCACTGTCAATGCGCTAAACGTAAATAGGTACGATTTTGTTGAAAATATTGTTAAAACTTTCTTTGTTTTCTTGCTGTTTCCTCAACAAGAAGTGAAATAAGAAACTATCATATTGGTTAATTTTATTGTATCTTGTTATTTTGATAACTTTGCCTAGATTTATGTTGAGATAAACATTTTTAATTCCTTACATTTGGTTAATATTTGTAATCAATGGTGTAGAAGGGATATACCCTCAGAATGCAACATTGTTAGTTTCGTTTTTTCTTTCTTTAACAACATTGCACCCTTTCCCGTGTGCTTTCATTATCAATGGGAGTTGCGGTGTTCCCTAAGCATTCATGACGTCACGAAGGAGTATTGTTGTTTTCCAACTCAACAAGGTAATACATTAATGTTGAGAGTTTCTCTACCCAATTGGTAGTCTTGGTGCAAGGCGTTTCTCGTTTTCCAACTCGCCAACAGCTCCCGCATCGCCCGCGCTCATCAACACTCACCTGACTTAGCCCACTCAAACCCCCGCGTTCTCGCGGGCGTGTGAGTGGGCTAAAAAGTCAGGTTATTGTACTGGCGGTTTGGTGATATTTTGGCCATGCTGTGCGCGGAAGGAAAACGAAAAACGTCTTGCACCAAGACTACCCAAAAGGTGGGAAAATAGACACAGCTGATTTAACATTTGGCAAGCGTATAATTAGGTATTTTTCGTGCCAAGCACGCCTTGCCATAGTGTTAAACTAAAGAGTAATTGGCTATTGTATAGTAAATTTATCAGATATCAATAAAGAGGCCCGTTTTACAGCATTTGGGTGTTTTGTAAAAACAAAGACTAAAAATGTTTGCAACTACTTCTTATCAGGCCAGTAGAACCTTCAAAAAAACAAAATGTAATGTTCATGTTATTAGTAACCACATACGGTTGGATTCGTTATAAAACGAAAATACATTAAAACTTTCAAAATACATCACCAAAACTTGTTATTAATCACGTATGTACAAGATAAAGCAGATGTTTAAAAAAAGTAAACGTCATGCAGGTCTCGCCCATTATATTAATGGGTTTCCACACGTTGCTGTATCGATGGGAACAACAACGCGTCCTTCAGAAGGTTTGCCTGCCAACAAAATATTCTGAACGAAGCTTTAGAGATGATGATGAGGAACACGTTGCCTTGGATCGGTCGAGTTGGTCTTTGAAAAGCGTTTGTAACCGTTTGTTATAAAATGCATATGGTTAGAAAGATGTTGTAAAAGTAGAATACAATGATCTACACAATTTTGCCTCGAAATTGCGTGGTTTTCCTAACACGGTCGGCCATTTATGGGAGTCAAAAAAATTTGACTCCCATAAATGGCCGACCGTGTTATTAGTCGACGAGGTAAAAGAAAAACCACGCAATTTTGAAGCATATATATTTGTGTGGATCATTGTACTCTACTTTTAAAACCTCTTTCTAACCATGCATCGATAACAAACGGTTACAAACGCTTTGTATACCAGCTCGTCCGATCCAAGGCAACGTGTTCCTTTAAGTTTAAAACATACAAAAACAAATTCTCAAATGTCATGGACAATGTACACAAACTACATGTGCATGCAACATTTGTACATGGCTTATCGTACTGAAGTAATAGTGGTATCCTGGCAACATTAAGTGACACTTAAATGACCTGTACACGTTTGGTAATAATTACTCAAAAATGTACTTGGTAACGAGCAACAGAGAGTTGTTGATAGTATAACATATTGTGAGAAACGACTCCCTCTGAAGTAACGTATAGTTTTTTTAGAAAGAAGTAATTTCTCACTAAAATAATAAAAGAATTCTGGCCAGAAGCCTTTTATTCCTATCTGAAAGCACACTACTTTGTACAACAGGGGTGTTTTTTCCTTCCTTGCAACTACCAATGTTCACATGTGATCACGTGACCTATATTGGGTAGAGAAGTCACAAATACACAGTAAAGACATGGGAAGACTCGTACCGATGGATCATAATCTGCTGCATTTTCGATAAATAACACTTTTAACTAAACACGAAGCTCTTTGTATGAAGTTGAATGTTGTGACATTGATCGAAATCACATTTACTGTTAGATTTTCCAGTGTTCTACTACAATTTAGAGTATGGTTAGACTACGTAAATTACTGAGGCTTGAGCTTTTGCGCTGTGCACGGCGTGAAGTTGGGCTGTGATACGGGAGATCGCGAAGTTGTCCGACTCTAGCTGAGACTTGAGCTAGCTCACGCGCCGTGGATTTTGCGCTGTGCACGGCGTGAAGTCGGGCTGAGATAAGGGAGATCGCGAAGTTGTCCGACTCTAGCTAAATAATTTGAAGCTGAAAATAAAGGTATTTCCAGCTTCTTCATGAGATTTTTTTATTGAAAATACGTTTGTCAAGCACAATGTACAAAATGTTATTAAAGGGGTTTCACAAAATGTAACATTAAATAAACCCATCCTTGTCCCAACGTCAGGGGCTGTCTCTCAACATTGACGAAACAAAAGTGTTTCATCGACCTGCTCCTGGTCAACTCTCACCTCCTCCTATAAGATCTTAATGGTGGCCGGGAACTTGAAATGTGGAGAAATCTTGGTAGTCCCCTTTCCAAGAGTAAAGTTTTTCCCCAGCTTCGGGAAAATAAAACACTCCAGGGGTCACTTGTCTAAACCAGCCTACTTGTAAAAGCCAATATTTCTATACTATTATATCCACCTTGGTTATAGGGTCTGGGTACTTTTTGTAGGACAGAAAACACACATATTATTTACATCAAACCTACACAGTTTGAAGATTATGATTAGCTTCCCTGAAAATATTACGTGCTGAGGTGCTGTAGTTTTTGATAAATGAGTAAAACAATGTCTTGAAAATAGTTTTCGTCTCAGTGATCGTGAAACGAATATTGTATTGCCTGTAAAAACGTATTTTCATGTAGATGTCAAAGACCAGTCATCTCACTATGTGTATCTCAACATGCAAAAAACAAAAACTGTGCAAATTTGAACTCAATTGGTCGTCGAAGTTGCGAGATAATAATGGGAGAAAAACACCCTTGTCACACGACGTTGTGCGCTTTCAGATGCTTCGTTTTCGGGACCTCAACATTTAACTCTGAGGTCTCGAAACGAAATTCGTGGAAAATTATTTCTTTCTCGAAAACTACGTCACTTTTAAGGGAGGACCGTTTCTCACAAGGTTTTATACTACCAACAACTCTCCATTACTCGTTACCAAGTATAAGGTTTTGCTAATCATTATTTTGAGTAATAATTTTATACTTATAGTGTTAAGTACATTTAAGTCGATATTTTGAGATAAACAAATTAGTTTTCTAAATTAAAACACAACCCTGTCCATCTTCTGTCAGTTTTTACTGTTATTTTCATGGCATTAATTGGTAGTAAATAAGGGAATCAATGTGTGGTGAAGAAGTTTTCAACTAGTGGTTTAATCCCAACGAGGCCTGGTTCTTGATTATTGTACCGAGACGAAGGCGAGGTAAACTATCAAGAACCAGGCTTTGGCGGGAATTGTTCAATGATTTCTTTCAACACAACACCTCCAGCTATGAAATGGTAAGGCCCTCGGGTAAACAACTCCTTATAAGGAGATTGCTGTGCGCGTCGCGCGTATCGCGTAATGTGGCACAACTGTTTCAGCCGTTGCTCTCGACCAATAGGAATGAAGAAACTGTCTTATAAGCACAGGTGCAAGCTCGCGTGTCACGCCCATGTTTCAACACTTTTTACTGGTTATAAACAAAGGTTTATACACACCCACGTGACGCGCTTTCCACCAATAGGAATAGCGAAACTGTCTGAGGTATTTATGAATTATGTTTTTTGTTTGGGCTTTGTTGTGATTTTCTCTGAGCCTTTTTTTTATTATCCTAAGTAAATAGGTTGCCAACCTTTTGGCTTGAGCTTATCAACATGTCATTTCAAGGCCAGACATTACAACCATTATGTATACGCGGCCACTCGAAACCGGGACAGTCCCTATTTTAATATTCCCTATTTAAATAGGGACAGCACCCAGGGACAGCACCTGTGTTTTTTCATGCACTAGATTTGCTTACAAAAAGAGCTGCACACCCACAAAATAACACGAAGTGGTTGAGGGGTGCTCCGGGCAAATGTCATTATTATTAATATCAAATATCCAGATGGGTGACTCGGGTTGAAATGAGACGTAAAGGTCTATGTACTAGAACAGTGCAGACAATACCCAATGTCATCAATAGGCCTAGGCCTATACTGTATGGCAGTATTATCAGATCATAAACCAGGTTGCATATGCGGAAAGTGGTCTCAACAGTGGTCTGTAGCTACATCTTGTTCCATTTTCGTGCATTACTTCTAAGGCAGTGGACACTATTGGTTATTACTCAAAATAATTATTAGCATAAAACCTTACTTGGTAACGAGTAATGGGGAGAGGTTGGTAGTATAAAACATTGTGAGACACGGCTCCTTCTGAAGTAACGTGGTTTCCTAGAAAGAAGTAATTTTCAACGAATTTGATTTCGAGACCTCATAATTAGATTTTTTTTTTCTTTCATTATTATCTCGCAACTTCGACGACCAAATTGGGCTCAAATGTTCATAGGTTTATTAATTTATGCATACGTTGAGATACACCAAGCAGGTCTTTGACAATTACCAGTAGTGTCCAGTGTCTTTGAAAAAAAATTATCATTTGTCCGGACCTGTGAACAAAATAAATAAGCAAGGTATGATAACAATCTTGCAGAGGTCTTGAAATTAAATTTGCAATCGTCATACTCATTTTTGCAACCGTCAGTCTCTAAACCGGTATACACCTTAAAAAACGACATCACTCGTAAATAATACAAAATGAAACACTATCTCTATATATACAATACTTATAATACGAACTTGTATTATAGCAGCCAAATGGTCGTAATTTTGACCGCAGCTATAGAAGCATCGCACAGCTCTTCCTTGACATTGCTGTACCATCATTAGCCATGTGAAATATTGCGAAATTGTTTGCGACCTAAAGCAGAAAATTACATCACCATGAACATAGATAAATGATTTCCTTTACAAAACTAGTGCCGTGTCTTATTTAGTATTATGGCGAAGACTATTGCGTTGCAGTGTCTAGTCCTTCCTTTTCTAGATAGGACTTTCGTACAGTATTAGATTAACCACATGATGCAAGAGGAAATTCAAATAAATAAAACATCGATGTTATTGGTCTATGAATTTGTTTGCAATCACATCCTATACTAGCTGTATACACGGCTCTATTACACAACACGAGTGCAATGCTTTTAATATTTTCTAAAACTCAATATTTTGGTCAAGACTACAGCGTTGCTTGTGGAAATTTATGCGATTACGGAAGAACGTTCGAATTTGGATAAAGCAGAAACCAACACAGTCCCTGATAATAACATCGCCATTACAGGTGCTCGAACTTTCAAACACTGTTGTATTTGTTGCTGGACATCGTCTCATAAATGAGTCGAGAAGCGGACAGTTTAAGGTTGGTTAACTATAAAAGGCACTGGACACTATTAATAATTATTGTATTTTTTCCTATAGTCTCTACAGTGGCGTTAACCATTGGAGGTCATGAACCCTTGGCTTAAAAAAAATCGAACAAATTAACAAAATGGAATGGTTCGATACATCAATCAGCCTACTCCTAAAAAATTATAATTATTTTAAAAAGTATATTTGTATATAAATAAATACAAAAATAGAAATGATCAAAAAAAATATTTTAAAAAGAGAAAAATAAATAAATAAATTAACAGTTACTGTCCTTTTACTGTCGTCTTAAGTTAATCGTTTTCTACGATGTACTTAAATTTACTTTTTTTATCGTGTGTTGATGTTCGTGTTGTTTGGTATGTAATATCACCATTTGTTCATTGTAATTTTAATTATCATTTTGTATGTATTGATCTATGTGTATCTCTGTTAAAGTTATGGAAGATGATTGTACATAGTTATCACTGGAGATAAATTACATAAATGAATAAATAAAAGAATAAATACCTTTGTATTACCTCCTGTAGCTCATTGTATCTGTTATTTAATAGCAGTATTTATTAGTCTTGTTTTATTGATGTATGTTGTTGCTGATGTTTGTTGTTGAATAAACGGAGTAGTATAACTCCACATCAAGAGAAAAAAATATATAAAAATGACGATACTATTCAATTTATCGACAAACATATGCCTTTGATTATACATTGTATACATAATAAAGATTGACAACTAAAATAGCAGATCAAAAAAAAACTGGCAACATAAGATAACGAGCTTATCACATCTCAAAATAAGCCCTTGTAAGTTTATTAGAAAACCGGGGAACATATCAATTTGATGTTTATTTTTCAGTGAATTACATCGTTGCTCAGAATTACTCCGTAGTATACGTTATTCATAATACGGGGCCATTTGTGTACAATAGTCGCTCCTCCCATTATGGTGTGTTGAATCTGATGTGTTCATGTCCCGTGCTGGTTGTCAACTCGACCCAGTGCATGTGCAATCTTGATGTAGCGACTCGGCAGCACATCAGTTTAGTATCGATTGCTTAACGCGCATTGGAACATGCTCTGCCGCAAATCGGGTAATTCCCCGTATCTTACATCCAATGGAACTTCGCTCTGTGTAAATTACTTCATATCAAAGCAAAGTCACTTTCTCTCTCAGAGATTACCATATTTTGTAATCTCAAATCTTTTTTTGGAAACACGCACATTTCATTTAGAGATGTTAAAATCGTTTTCACATCTTGAGCGTAGGCCTATATATTTGGTGGAACAATTCTCATGACAGTATTATTCCTAGCAGCCTTCACTCGATAGACATCTTTAAAAAGCATCATGGCATCATCTTACATCAATGGCAATGTGGAAGCATGTTATGTACCTGAAGATACAGCAACTGGAGAGAAGACTACCAACGGACATGTTGAAGATTCGAAACACACACAAGCGAGCCGACTTCAAATATCATACACGAGTCTTCTCCTTCACGTAGTTTCCTTTACAGCCGTTATTTGGTTAATCGTACAAGTAGTTCAACTCAGGTATGATCTTGCCCGGTTGCATAATGAGAACACACGGATGGGAGGTATCGATTGGCGTGATGATCAACATAAGCCAACCCAACAAGCAGAAGATGAAATTATTCAAGTAAGTTACATTTGATTTTCTTTACGGTATGTTCACCGGTGGCTTTAAAATGGGTAAGATAATTTCCATCATCAACTTTAAATAAGTAGGTCCTACACGTAAAATATTGGCTGTGCTGTGCATGCTGGACAGGAGCGAGAATAAAGCAGCCCTGGGTAGTCCGCCACCACCTCTGTATTCGAAGGTTACTTATCATGGGCGTCAATCGAGGGGGGGGGGGGGCACAGGGGGATGATCCCCCACCAACTGTTGGGTGATGGGACACCACAATATCAAATGTCCCCCCTCAAATTGGCATAAGATTGCACCACACAGTGCATCTAAAGTGCACAATTTTCGGAAAAACTTCACGTCTGGATGTTCCATCGTTGACAGATCCCCCACCCCCGGTCCCCCAAAAAGGTGGGGGTGAAGAGTTGGGACATTATGTTCCCCTCGCCCCCCCCCCCCCTTCCTGTTTTTGACAAATTTCATCATAAAGCTAAAGTTTTGTACTGTGTCCCGCATGGGCATCAATATTTAATCGTTATGGCAATTTAAGTAAAAGTTCATAAAGCTCGCCTCATAGTTATCGGTTTTTACTGCGTTTCAAATTCAGAATTCGGTCATTCAATTTCGTTTTGAGGCATTCAAGTTCCTAGCACACTCATTTTTTTTTCATGACACACAATCATCATTCAATTTCGCAAAGCTGGTTCGACTAGAGATTTTGCTGATTAAATCATTTTCAATTTCGTAAAGAGGCAGTCAATTTCGCTCACCGGGGATTCAAATAAGTACGACTAAAGAAATATGAGTAAACAGAAAAACTGTATGAGGCAAACCGTTTCGTACCTTCACAGGTTCAAGATGGAATGCTCCCTTCAAAAAGGCGAAGTCGAGTTGAACAATCAATCTTTAAAAAAATTAAAATTTATTTTCTTTATTTTATGTTTCCAGTAGACTTTACCTTGGGCCCCATAAGGGTTGTTTTCTTCTTTATTTTTTTCGGGAGACCATCAATGGTTAACTGACCAAGACCTGACATTTGAATGTGTTTGAATGGTTTTTTGTTTTGGTTTTTTTTTTTTTTTTTTGGGGGGGGGGTTTGAATGTTTTTCCAGTTGTTGTTTTTGGTAAATATTCACCAACCATCTGTTGGCGTGCCCAGACATCTTGGCATATTATGTTCAAGAGTGCCAAAACATTAACCGCATGCCTTTAACATTCGTATAAGGAAACAACAAGTTAATCAAGCGTTTTTAAGACTGCACAACTATCAGAATTGACTGCCTCAAAATGAAATTGAATGACTAAACACACGCCTCAAAAACATTCCTATGAATTTGAATGCAGCTTCGATGAATTGTTAAATTGAATGATTATTTGTTAAATCGAATGACGTAAAAGTAGCTTTGACTAGTCTTAAAATGAAATCGAATGACCCTTTTTTAGTAGCATTCGATTTCGTGCGAAATAGAACAGGCTGGTGGTTAAATTGGCTGCTCATTTTCCGAAATTGACCGAGAAAACCTATATGTTCAAGGGTGCCAAAAAAATTATCCGCATGCCTTTAACATTCGTAAGGAAACAAAAAGTTAACCAAGCGTTTTAAAGATTGCACACATTCCAGGATTGACTGCCCAAAATGAAATTGAATGACTAAACGCACGCCTCAAAAAAATGCTGCGAATTTGAATGCAGCTTCGATGAATGGTTAAATTGAATGATTATTTTGTTAAACCGAATGACGTAAAAGTACCTTTGACTAGTCTTAAAAAGTAATCGAATTACCCTTTTCAGTGGCATTCGATTTCGTGCGAAATAGAAGAGGCTGGTGGTTAAATTGGCCGCTCATTTTCCGAAATTGAACGGGAAAACCTACATTAGAGAGGAGTAATTAATTAGGTGTGTTAGAAGAAGACAACTAATACAGATTGAGTAGCCTCTGTAAAGTACGATTAGAACGAAACAAAACTTTGAATTACATTTGATTGTCCTTATCCTTATTAATATAGCACATGGTATTATTAATAGCGAATACAGACACAAATTTGTCACCGTCCTTTCGTTCCTTTTTTAAAGTGATTAAAGATTTTCTTTTTCAGTAAACCTTGCGTATACAAACATTGCAAGCTATCAATTAGACATATTTTTTCCAAAATCCAAAAGGCCAAAATTCTTCTGCTCAAATTTCGAAGGCATGTGTTCTGTTTCGTTAATAGGCCTTTATAAACTGGCTTAAGATTGCACCGTTAGAATGCAGAATTTTCCCCGGACGTTAACACTCGCATGCTCCATCCTGACAGATCTGCCCTTTTGGGACGAAACGCCGTCTGAGCACTGGATATGCAAACGTAATAGGCCTAATGGATACGAGGCTGTAATTTAGTTGTTTTCAGATATTGTATCATAGCAAAAATAAGCACCAAATGGTTTACATTACAGGCCTTAAAACTCAAAAATTCCAATTAATCTAAGCATTCTTCAAAGATATGCCCGTAGAATGATTGTGTTATATAGATGTGTACAATAACAAGGGCGACTGTTTCAGACGTCCGAACTTGAGTCCAATATTAATCTTGTTCTTATTTCAATATAGGATTCCAATGTGAACTTAAATACAAGACAGCGATCAAGGAGACAAGCGCAAGTCGGTGGCTCATCAGGTAAGATTATGTTTGGACCCTCAATCCCCTTTGCGTCCACAAAGACCATGACCCCGTGGGCTTGCGCAACCACCCGGCTTGGTGGTTGGCCACCTTACGGTTCGACATCAAGGATACCCCCCCCCCCCGCCCCCAACCCCAGCCGGACTTCCTGGAAAGTTTGGCTTTTCGAGGAGATAGGGGGCGGGGTAAATACGGAAAATGAGAAAGGTTTATATAGATATTTTTTTTATTTTGAGTAATAATCATTCTAGCAGCACTTAAATTCAACAATATACCAACATTACAGGATTTTTTTATCCAACTAGGCTTGAAACAGTTTATGCTACATGTTCCTTCGTCCATCCTATGAAGAGCACATTTGTATTTCTAGCCTATTTTATTATGTACTTTATTAATGAATTGTTTTAAAATCTGTTTCATTTCTGCAGATACGTATTCATACGATTATGATACGGTAAGTTATAGACTATAATTTGTAGTTAATCTGTCACTTGGTACGATTTTGAAGGGGGAAAGGAACGTCTCACTGAGTATACAAAGGCTGACTAACGGGGTGTATGCTTTAGTAGAATTTGCAGGCCTTATAGTAAAAACAAATCTGATTTATTCACAAGGTCAAAACATCGGAAGAGAGACTGAAATATTAAGAAGAAGAGTATCACGCCGCATGCTCTTTCGATGCTTTTGAATTCTAATTTGAATGAAAGCTTAAACCCATAATGAAACGTTAGTTCATACGCGATTAATATGTTAAAATTTGCATCGGAGATAAAGAATATTAATTTTGGCTGTAACCCATACACTGGTGTGTGTTAGCACTGTATACTCAGTACTTTCCCGAGCTCTGTGAAAGCAAATCACAGGCATATTACTCGGGTGGGATTTAAACCCAAGACCTTTGCAATTCTAGTGTCTTACCTAATAGACTACCGAGATTGCCCGGGTAGCTATAGAGGCAGTTCTAATCATATGTTTTGGCAGTGGGTACCGCAACGATATTTATATATAATAGATGTTAAATTTGCATCGGGGATAAAGAATATTGTTTTTGGTTTTTACCGTACACCGATGTGTGTTATAGCACTGTATACTTAGCACTTTCCCAAATCCTGTAAAAAAAAACACCCAGGCATATATCTCGAGTGGGATTCGAACCCACAACTCTTGAAATTCTAGAGCAGTGTCTTACCAAGTAGACAACCGAGATTGCCCGGTTCCTATAGAGGCAGTTCTGATTAGACGAGAATCTTTTAAGTGCCGGTTTGCCGTCATATCACACAAAAGAAGCTGATGAAGATTTGATGTTACAAATAATGTAAGACAAAACAGCTAAATGAGCACTCCTTGTCATGTTCGTTTTAATATCAGCTTCTCTCGGATGGCCTTCCTTCTCTTCATGTTGTCGGTAATCAGCAGGACTATCTGGAACAAAGTACAGGTAGGAAGATGTTAATGTTACTCTGAGAGTTGGTCAAGAAAGCTTGTGCTCAAGAAAGCTTGTGCTCAAGAAAGCTTGTGCTCAAGAAAGCTTGGGCTCAAGAAAGCTTGTGCTCAAGAAAGCTTGGGCTCAAGAAAGCTTGTGCTCAAGAAAGCTTGTGCTCAAGCTTTGCCAAAATGTGGAACGATCTGCCAGTTAGTTAGCCTTGCTCAAGGCAGTCGAATCTTTCACTCCGAAAAAGACCGCCACTATAAAAACCCACCGGTTACCACTGTTCGTATAATGAGTATAACCACCCCCCCCCCCCCGTGCACAACCGAATGCGGAGGCCGTATGCGGACACGGTTCCGCATGCGGATAAGTGGTACGAGTGCGGATGACTTGTGCACATTAGTCGTACGACAGGTGTTGAGCGATGTGACAGTGTATACTGGTTGGGTCGTGCGGTGTGAGCAAGGGTACCAGTTAGTCCGAGGAAAAAACTGAGCTTTTCTATTCTTAATCGCTTAATTTGTACTCTGTAGATTGTGATTTGCTTTATACTTCTTGACAGCAGTTCCCGCCTTTTATTATTGTACATTCATCTAAATTACAACTTTTTTTAAATTCCTGAATGTCTATTACAGGGACCGGTCTATTTTGTTTTGAACTGGTCTGTTTTTTAAAAGCCTTCTTTTTATGAAATTTACTCTAGTGATTTTTGTACTCTTCATTATTTGTTTATATTGCTTTTAATTTTCCGTTTAGATTCTTACATATTTACGCTTAGTTTACAACTTCTAAATCGTTATTTTTATAATGTGATTTGTATATTTACTTCTTAATGTGTTAATTTGTTTGTTCTTAACAATGTAATAAGCAGTGCCCAAATGGAAACCAGTATTTTTTTTACTGGTTCGCAAAGGAACCAGATAAAGTGTTTATCACTAATTACGTTTTCCTGGCAGGTGCACTGATTCGTTTTGACCGATCGGAACAATTGTTGTCTAGTGATGATGTTTTTTTTGTAACTATTTCAGTGAACTGGTTTACGTTTCATACGAGTAGTGATACTGGAATGTTGGGCAGAATCTCACACGAGAGCCTGGTGTTTGTGCACAACCAATTCATAGAGGTAGGTCTCACTACAACGCTACCATAACATGGCAATTGTCAAATACCTGTCTTCTCACTTGATGCACAAAATAACAAACATGTGAAAATTTGAACACAATCGGTCATCAAAGTTGCGAGATAATAATGGAAGAAAAACACCCTTGTCACACGAAGTTGTGTGCTTTCAGATGCTTGATTTCGTGACCTCAACATCTTATTCTGCGTTCTCGAAATCAAATATTAAAGTGAAAAATAGCTTCTTCTCCATAACTACGTTACTTCAGAGAGAGAGCCGTTTCTCACAATGTTTTATACTATCAACAGCTCTCCTTTGCTTTATACCAAGTAAGTTTTATGATAACAAATATTGTGAGTAATTACCAATGCCTTTAACTACCGTGCAGCTGAACTGTTCGGATTACAAGCCGTTACTACTTTTATATTATACAAAACCACGTGTAAAGCAGTAAACAAAATCAGACACACTGAGCTTCAAGAAATGCAAACAACTACCAACACTTTTACAGAGCCTTCTCCCAATATTATGTAAGTTCTGTTTTGATTATTTGCAATAAGTCAATAAGATGAAGTATTCTTCGTTTACCATTACAGATAAAACTGCCTGGACACTACTTTGTGTACAGTCAGATCACCTATGCGGGACGAGGAGGTAATTTTATAGGCCATGAAGTGGTGGTTAGACCTGATTGTGGCGATGGTAACGAGTTCGCTATTCTGGAATCTAGAGCTTTGCAAGTGTAAGTGTAACCATAAAAGTGCAAGTGCAATTATTTAAAGTAAAAACTATCTATGATCTAAAGTAACAATGAACCAATGTGCCACCGTAATGATTATGAGGTGCTAGCATAGATTGGAAAAAAGAAATTCCATAGAATTTTTACAATACCCATGCATAGTGATAAAACGATGCAGTATGGATAATATTTATTTCCCCATATTGCTGTCTACAGAACCCCCAATGCTGGGCAGACACCGAGTGGTGATAGTGGATATGGCGGTGGTGTATTTTACTTGGCGGCCAACGATCGAGTTGGAGTGCGCCCTCTACAAGGTGGCTCACACTACTTCACAAAGGATAACGGACCGGGCAGTTATTTTGGCGCGTTCCTGTTGTCAAAGAGTAGCAGTATGGATGTAGATCCAGACTTAAGGCGTTGTCCATAGACAGGTCTGGTTACCGACCAAGGTTTCTTCAATCAATTGGTCACAGAACACATGCTGCAGTGATTCGTCATAATAGCCATAGTCATTGTAAAGGCAACATCGTTAAAGACAATGGACACTATTGGTAATTGTCAAAATCCAGTCTTCTCACTTGGTGTATCTCAACATATGCATTAAATAACAAACTTGTGAAAATTAAAGCTTGATTGGTCATCGAAGTTGCGAGATAACTATGAAAGAAAAAACACCCTTGTCACACGAAGTGGTTTGCTTTCATGTGCTTGATTTCGAGACCTCAAATTCTAAACTTGAGGTCTCGAACTCAAACTCGTGCAAAATTACTTCTTTCTCGAAAACTACGTCACTTCAGAGGGAGCCGTTTCTCACAATGTTTTATACTATCAACCTCTCCCCATTACTCGTTATCAAGTGAGGTTTTATGCCGATAATTATTTTGAGTAATTACCAATAGTGTCCACTGCCTTTAATGTCAGGTTTGTAATATAAATGTATAAAAAAATAATACTCGTCGGGACAGTCTTATCACTTGTTGTATATCAATATAGGCATGTACACAAAATAACAAACCTGTTAAAATTTGAACTCAATTGGTCTTCGAAGTTGCGAGAAAGTAATGGAAGAAAAAACACCCATGTCACACGAAGTTTTGTGCTTTTAGATGCTTGATTTCGGGACCTCAAAATCTTATTCTGAGATCTCAAAACCAAAATCGTGGAATACTTCTTTCTCGAAAACTACGTTACTTCAGAGGGAGCCGTTCCCACAATGTTTTATACTCTCCATTGCTTGTTACCAAGTAAGTTTTTATGCTACCAATTAATATTTTGAGTACTGTAATAACCACTAGTGTCCACTGCCTTTAAGTGGTGATAACTTATGTACAGGTTACAGTTAATTTAATGGATGCTGAATAATCTGCGAAATCAGTTACACCTTTTAAAAATTAATACTATTAAGGTTGTTTGGATGATGCTGTAAATAATGTTATATTGTTAATCGTTGACCGCGAAATATTAACGTATTGTTGACAAAACGGGTTTGGATCTTTGTAGAGGCCTAAACAAAATAATTAGGTTTGTAATAATAAAAAGTAAGCAAAATAAATTGGTAAGCCCTACCCAAACTAAACTCTCCACGACAGGGTTATCAATCATCTGGGTGTGTATCCTCGGCTAGCCGGATGTTAGACTTGGCCCCTGTCTTTATCTACATGCAAGGATAAAGGCAGGTACCTGCTACTCAGATCAAGTGATTCTATTGGACACAAAGATATCATTGGATAAATTAATGGGTGCGTTCGTTTAGCTTCCCTGGGTCATCCCCGGTCTGCCCCCAGGTCAGCCCCTAGTGCCCTGCTTGTGGAGTGGGTCACTTGGGGGCTGGCCTCAGGTAAACGACGTCACTACGAGAGCGGTGAGTGGTCGTTCGTTTAGCTCTTGTCAGGGGCTCAACCGCGGGGTAGACACAGGGAAGCTAAACGAACACACCCATGCAGTGAATAAAAGCTACTGTATCTGGGTTTGTTTTGATTGGTCTGAGGTCACCTCGGACGACCAATCAAAACACAGATATTACAGCTTACTTTCGGTCGTCTGCATGTGTCCACGTATGTGTTATTATGTATACAGTACATTATACATGCATGTATTTTACTTGCATGTATTCAATGTTGGCATGGTGCATAAAGAATTTGACTGCGTATCTCTTTGTGCAATGAATGTAGGTCTCTGGAATATTCACGAGCCTCAAAGTTAGTGTGACTTCAGATGTTCAGGCTAGTCGGATGTTTGTCAGGCCTATATTTTAGAACAATGTAGATCATGATCAACAATCATCCTGCAAGTAGATATAAAGCATTAACTGTATGATATTTTGGGGTATACATTGTGCAGGTTCTTTTTGTTAATATTATGTAAATATGTCGGGATTTGTTTCGCCATTTAGTGGCAGTTGTTAATGTGCCGTATTCTGTTTCATTTTTCTAAACACTATGGACCGGCAATGGGGTCAATAATCAGCACCCCGAAGGACTTTGAGTGACAAGAAAAGGAACCGAAGCTTAGCGGTCGGAAAATGTGTTTATTTTGGTGACTAGCATGCTGCCCGAGGGGGGGGGGGGGACGGGGGGATGTGCACTGATGACTGATTATGTCAGTGCCTATTGCTTTACAACATGCTGTATAAATTATGAAATACAATAAAAATCAATATTTTCTAACTTTTTTAAATCACCAAACAGCTTATGAGCATTAAATCATTAGCAATTCAGAAACTTAAGGAACGCTTGAAGATTTCTAAGATTCTGTTTATTAGTTTCTATTCACCGTTCACATCATGAGAGGGCGCTGCGTAACCAATCAATTTTGTTTTTAAAATAATTACCCGCGTCGAGATCATTAATCTCCATATCTCCATTATACACATTGGGTGCTTTCGTTTAACTTCCCCGGGTCGACCCCGGTCTGCCCCAGGTGCGTTCGAATAGACGATGTGACCTGTGTTTACATTCAAACCGCCCTCTGTTGACAAAACACTGTATACGTCATGTTTCGCCGGGCACTGAGTTGCGTAGTCATAGTAAGATTGCGTACACTTTCTAGCTGGCTGCCAAAACACAAAGGTTTTGCCCGGCGGTATGCGCGCGAACCATGTTATGGTTTTCGTGTGACGTCAGAGGTCACATCGTCTATAGCTTTGACGCCATTCCAGGGGCTCACCCAGGTCAGCCCACCCGCCCTGCTTGTGGATTGGGTCATTGGGGTGACCGGAGATGCATGACGTCACCACGAGAGGGGGCAAGTGTGATCGTTCGATTAGGTCAGTGGCTCAACCGAGTGAGCACCGCGGGGTCGACCCTGGGATTTAAGCTAATCGAACGCATGCCCTCTATTGACTGTCGATGAGGTAAATAGTGCACGTTTATTCCCCGAGGGACTTTGAGCATGTAGCTTTGAGTGACCAGAAGAGGGACCCATACATCCCTCTTCGTGGTCACTCACAGGCCCGAGGGGGATAGACTGGTGTGGTAGGAGATTCTTTCCCCCCGAGATTCACCTCCCCTCCCCCATTATGGCAAACTGTGTACAAACATTCGCGCTTTTTAGCGCCCTCTTTTGAGCATGAAGCTTAGAGTGACCAGAAGAGGGACCCATGGCAACGTTTTCCTTTTAACTGCCGTTTAAAATCGGCACTGGGTCGTGGCCGTGCGATAAAGGCCAGGGCCGGCCGAAGGCGAGGGTCTTCATTGAACGGCAACGCTCGCTCGTAAGGTGGATCAAAGTCAGACAGGATACCAGCAATGTTCACTTTAATGGATCCTATACTGAAATAAATATGATTGAAGCCATTTCAGAGCCGGGCCCTTGACACCAAATTGATGCAAGGCGAGTTAAAGTGCTCTCTAAAAAATGTAAAAGAGTGAACACTCTTGTCGTCAGAGTGGTGGCATTTTCGCTCTTTTGAGAGAGTGAAAGTCCCTCGGTCACTCTTTCTGAGTAAAATTGAAACGAACTTCACTCTAAATCGAGTTAAAAGTACTTGTTTTCACTCTCAAAACAGTTTTCCGCCATGGCTTTTTGCAAGAGCGAGTAAAGGCTTCTCACACCATGCTCTATCGTCACCAGATTTGCACCTCACTCACCCTAGACTTGTGGACAAGTCGTTAAATCGGCCCCACGCGCTGAGATAGTGCTCCCCGAGATCACTGCTCTCGCGCGAACTGATGGCTCCCCGATTTCGACTCCTTGTCTCAGCGCGTGGGGCCGATTTAACGACTTGTCCACAAGTCTACACTCACCCCGAAAGAGTGGAAGGGACGTTTGAAGAATGATCAATTGAGAGCTGGCATGTAACAACCTTCTTTAGTTCTTTTTGACACAATAAACACTCTGACAGAGAACAGGACTTGAATCAAGTCTTCCGACCGAGCCATTCGATGTGTTGCGCCCTCTATCGGTGACTAATAAAAACCAAACAGCAAAAACAACCGTGACCACGTACCGACGAGAGAGAAAGTAATTGAGTGGTAAGTAATTCATTTTTTGATAAGGATTAGTCTGGAGTATTATCCCATAATTTTAATAGTTCGATGACTATGTACCGCGCGATTTCAATCGGTTATCTCGTCAGTGGCGAAGAACTGCCGAACTTTCAACTCTGCTGGAGTGGAGCCCCATTCGGCTGTTCGGCGGAGCCCCATGATCACACACCCACACACACACCTTTCAACTTTTCTTGCTTGGCACTCCGTCGTCAACTGACTGTCAACTGTCGAGTTGTCTGACCGTCGATTTGTCTAATCTCCACTTATGACTTAGGTGAACTTGGACTCTTATCTTAGGACAGTTTAGAGAAACTACTTGCGTCTTGAAGGATGTGCATGTCAGACTAGTTGCGATAACGTAAAAACCCTCCTCCCGACGGCCGCACGGGAGGAGGGTTACGTTATATAGCAACTAATGTCAGACATGTCAGAGTCAGCAGAAAACTCGTCCGTCGGACAACTCGGTGGATCGGTCGGACAAGTAAATACATACGACTCAACGGTTCAGACAACTCGACATTGAGACAACTTGACAGATTGCCAAGACAAGCCGACAGTTGAATGGACCTCCCTAGAACCATGTCAGACTAGTTGCGATAACGTAAAAACCCTCCTCCCGACGGCCGCACGGGAGGAGGGTTACGTTATATAGCAACTAATGTCAGACAAGAACTGTTTCGGTTTCGTTCCGCTATCGTCTCCTGTAGCATGACCTCGGGGGCCTAATACTAAATAATAGGTTTATATTTTATAATATTTGACAAGACAATAAAGATATGGTTCATTTAAATTTTGCTGCGCAAATCTCCTTTTTTTTCTTTCTTTTTTTGCCAAAATTAGGCTGTTTTATGTGTCCTTTAAAACTCTCATTGGCCCTGTGGGCGTTAGAAAATCAACTCCGCAATCTCAAAAATTGTTTAAAATGATAAATTCTTTTCGGTAATTAAGTCCCCAACTACTCGGGTTTACCACTACACAATGCTGATTGTCCCCAACCGTGCACATGTTTTTTCCCAGGACAAACATGGAGAATTATCTGCACAGGTTCGTCCTAAAGAACAAATTCCTTTTGCACAAACATAAGGACACGCGTCTGGGAACCAGGTGGATAACAGCTGTACAAACCAAAAAGTTTTTATTGCAATTGAATTTTTAAGAGTAATAACCAAACATATACGTACGTTCCTTTTTTGAAAGAAGCTCTTACTTTCTCAAATTTATTCTCAAACAGCTTTTTAAAATATCATACCCACAACCTCAACTACACTGGTGATCATTCTGTGTTTTGACATGTGAGATTTTGAAGAGTAAAACAAATAAAGTGATCCATTAAGCTCCGCCCCATGGCTTATTGACCAATCGCAACCCATTGCACCACCAAAAGTCTGACAAAATAAAGTCCAACATGCGTGCGCGTATGCTTGGCGCACGCGGTGGTGTTGTGCAGAATGGCATTGGAGAGGCTCGCATGTTTATGCTCACCTGTGCGTCATGGGCGGAGCCTAATGGATCAGTCTATAGATTAAAACATTTTTCAATACAAATTTTGTATTGAGGTTTTGAGTTTTGAAGGACTGAATTTTGAAGTAATGAAATAAAATATATTTCAATCTGAACTGTTATGACACACTGTGACACAGCTAAAAAGTGAGTGAGTTAAAGTTGAAACATGCGGAACCGTTCAACATCGTAATGAGTGTAAATTATTATTTAATGACATCATCATTTAGTTAGTGACATCATCATTTGATGACATTCAAGAATACAACACCTTGTTTTTGTTATGTAGCAAACTGAAAATTTTCTACTTTTTGTATTTTGTATAATTATAGCTTACTTCCTATCCATTGATGTCCCAAACAAATGGCTGTGGAAGAAGTGACAAGACGATGGGCACTTTTTACAACAACATCCTTGGCAACCATTTTTATTACATTTGGAGGATTACGCTTACTGCTGATAAAGTGTTCTGCTAATAAAGGTGGGTTTATTAGACGACTGCTTGCATAAAGTTCCTGTAATAAAACAATAGAAGGTTCAATAACTCACCTTCACATTTGACCAAGCCTGGGCGACTAGTGCCATTATTGTCGTAGATGCAACTTTTTGCTAAGTTGAGTCTCGACTCGGTTAGATGTGCCACCATGCCTACTACAAAAATAATCGCACTGATTACAAAAGTGATTGCGACTGTCGGTTTGGTGAACCAGTTGTGTCGCTCACGACTATTCACAACAACATAATTTACTTCCGAAACACAATCAGACATCAGTGACAAAATCTTTCAATCCTTTCAAAGTGAATTTTACTATTGCGCCTGTAGCAAACATCTGCCACAATGCATCTTGGACTATAATTGCTTCTCTCTACTCGGGGGGTAAATGGGTACCTGTGAGGGCAGAGATGGTTCTTGTGATTGGTTTAGCCAAGTAGCGCACTATAACTGTCGCACAAGCTATATAATACTACCCAGGGAGTTGAGATGGTTTAAGGAATGATCCCCGCATCCCCTTAAGTTGATCCCCTGGCTGCGGCTTCCCAGTTTGTATTGTAATCCAGGGTGTGATCCCTGGCTACACGGCAGTTAACGGTTGTATGGCTTCTGACTGGCTACCCCGAACAAAGATATTGACAAAATAGGGACAGCGCCAATATTGGGCTTGATAGCTCAGTTACTTCTACAGAGTATATAAGAACTAGAGGGCGCACTGGCCTATATACGCGCCCCGGCATGCACGCAGGTGGCCATTTTCTAAGTTGAAAAACATGCATCGCACAGCGTGTGTTTGTGCAGCCATTTTGTAAGTTGACAAAACAACATCGCGTAGCTTTCAATAAACACAAACTCCAATGTGTACTTCATATTCAACGTGCATACAGAATGGTGCGCGCGTGTCTCCTTGCGGTCCCGTTGTGTTTGTGCACGAAGCATCACGAGTGCGCCCTCTAGTTCCTTCTGCAACTCTATGGTTAGTTCGGAGGTCGTTGGTACAAATCCCACTCTAGTAAATTCTTTGTTCAACCCCAAAAATGTTTCATTAATTATGATATTAATTTAATCACTGTTTTGTTGGTGGTATTGTAAAGTCAGCAGGAATGGTTTTATTTTGCTTTTTCAGATGGAAAGTTTGATTATTTACCAGTGACAGTCAATTTATGTGCTGAGATGATCAAGTTACTTGTGTGTAGCATAATGGCTGTAAATGTTGTCAGGAAAGGCTCAGGTAAACTTCAAAGACTCTTTTTTTAGTTTCTCTTAACTTATTACAGAAATTTTTTCTTCTCTGCTTTTCTTGTTAAAAAAATAAACAAGCAAGCACTTTGACTTGTTTGACATTATTATTAATGTACATATTAAAGTCAGTGGACACTATTGGTAATTACTCAAAATAATTATAAGCATGAAACCTTACTTGGTGACGAGTATTGGGGAGAGGTTGATGGTATAAAACTTTGTGAGAAACGGCCCCCTCTGAAGTGCCCTAGTTTCGAGGAAGAAGTAATTTTCCACGAATTTGATTTCAAGACCTCAGATTTAGAATTTGAGGTCTCGAAATCAACCATCTAAACGCACACAAATTCGTGTGACAAGGGTGTTTTTTCTTTCATTATTATCTGGCAACTTCGACAACCAATTGAGCTCAAATTTTCACAGATTTGTTATTTTATGCATATGTTGAGATACACCAAGTGAAAAGACTGGTCTTTGACAATTACCATTAGTGTCCAATGTCTTTAAAGCCATTGGACCCTTTCGGTAAACAGTATTGTCCAAGGCCCACACTTCGTGTATCACAAGTTCTAAATCAAATAACAAACCTGTGAAAATTTGGGCTTAATAGGTCATCGGAGTCGGGAGAAAATAACGGGAAAACCTACCCTTGTATCCGCGCGTTTCGCCATGTCATGACATGTGTTTAAAATAAATCTGTAATTCTCGTTAACGAGAATTGATATTGTTTTACTGTTTTCTCAAAAAGTAAAGCATTTCATGGAATAATATTTCAAAAGAAGTATTTCACCACTACCTTCTGTAAACCCTGTAAGTTATTTGTAAATCTGTTTTTTTTTTTCAGTACCGAAAGGGTCCAATGGCTTTAAACTAGTAAAAATGCAGTGGTAAAATAAGAATTTGTTTCAGTTGCCAATAGTGTACTAAATAAGAGAACATTTTGTTTTGTTATTTTAAAGTTTCCAAACATTAACACCACACAAAGGCACAGTAAAAATGTTTTATTTCCGTCGTTAAGTTGTTTATTCTGAGATGTGGCATTCTTTAGTGGTCACCTTGAATTGTTAAAGACACTGGACACTATTGGTAGTCAAAGACCAGTCTTCTCACATGGTATATCTCAACATAGTTTTTTAATGCACAAAATAACAAATCTGTAAAAATTTGAACTCAATTGGTCGTCGAAGGTGCAAGATAGTAATGGAAGAAAAAACACCCTTGTCACACAAAATTGTTTGCTTTCTCAAAATCAAATTTGTGGAAAAGTACTTCTTTCTCGAAAACTTTGTTACTTTAGAGGGAGCTGTTTCTCACAATGTTTTATACTATCAACAGCTCCCCATTGCTTGATACCAAGTAAGTTTTTATGCTAATATTAACAGTTATTTTGAGTAATTACCAATATAGTCCACTGCCTTTAAGGCAACTTAAACAATACTCTTTTTTGTGATTTATCTTTCAGAGCAACTTACAATTTGCGTTTCTTGGCGAGATGTTTTAAGACTCTTCAAGTGGAGTGTACCTGGTCTACTTTACTTCCTTGATAACCTCATCACCTTTTATGTTGTTGCTTCATTTGAACCGGTACGCCATGAATTATAATGTTCTTGTTACACATTATATTCCTTGCTCTTGATGAATATTTTAGTATTTTTCTTATCAATGGGTGCGTTCGAGTAGCTTCCCTGGGTCAACCATGGTCTGGCATGGTACGTTCGAATATCTTTGACGTCATTCCAGGGGCTCACCCGGGTCACCCCAATAGCCTTGCTAGTGGAGTGGGTCATTTGAGGCTGGCCCGAGGTGCATGACGTCACCACGAGAGGGCGAGTGATCGTGCGATTAGCTCTTGTCAGGGGCTCAACCGAATGAGCACCGCAGGGTCTACCTGGGGAAGCTAATCGAACGCACCCATTGTGATGTCTTGGATGTCATGCATGGTATCTAACAGCTTATAGCTTAAGTTACATTCATGTTGGTGAATAGGAATAGCACCCCATGCATGTCAACATGTATGTTCCTCTTCTTAGCTGTATTGGTCTATCTGATGTGAAATAAAGAATGATAGTCATCTCACCCTCTAGTAAGCTTTGCTCCCAACAACAAAAACCACCCCAACCAAATTGCCCCCGATACCCCATCAAATTAGCTCTGTCATGGTTGTAATGCCCCTAACAAAAAAACTCTCCCCTGACACTGTCTCCTTGGGCTGGAGGATTACAAGGAACACACAAAATTCATACATTTCCTGTGTTTATACATTTGTATCGTGTGTCTCAAAAAAACTATACACTTTTGATGGCTGCTGAATGAAAAATATATGACTCTGGGGGAAAGTTTTAGATGTATGGATAGTTTATGGCTGCAACTTTCATTTTTTATGACACCAAAAAGTCTGGAAAAAATACATGCTTGGATGAACACCACTCACTGAAGAATAAGTAGCCTACATCTTAGTGTGAGTTTTGTGAGCTCCAAGGGACTTACCTCTCACAAATTGAAAAGCTAATTACAACCCGAGCATGTATTATTTTCGGACTGGTTGGTGTCATATTATACACATATAGACTGGCAACGTGGTAACTAGTGTCATCTATTCCCACGAGGGACTTTGAGTGACCAGAAGAGCGACCTAATTATATAGGCCCCACTACTGGTCACTCACAGGCCCGAGCCTGAATAGACGTCCACTAGTTACCAAATTATGCCAGTCAATATGTGTTTTATGACACAGCTCGGCTTTAAATGTCAAATAAGAACAGAAAAAGGAGTTTTGTAGTTGTTGTTCATGGTTCAAGTCAAGAGAGGGCGCTGTTACTGCGGGCACTATTTGCAAAGACTAGTGCCCGCTCTGGTACTATCCCGCAAAAAACGCACGCGTTCACTAGCCTATATTAGTTCATCCCACGTGACCGTGTTTCAGCCAACCAGAATACAGAACAAGCAAGAGGTGTGTTATAATAAAGTTTAGTCCATAAGCTATCCATACATCTAAACCTTTCCCCCAGAATCATATTCAGCAGCCATTTCAAAAGTGTAGAGTTTTTTTAGTCGCCCTGTATGTAACTGTAAGAAAAGAATTAGGAGTTGTCTTATAATGTATTGGGGGCAACTTTGCTGGGGGGGGGGAGGCACAACACTACAGTCCCTGCCTGGTTGAGGATTCTCTAAACATGTTATTTATCATCTCCTGTCTACCCTGCTATCACCACTTGGAGCTGTTGGATCAATTATACACTTTTTAAGGCAGTGGACACTATTGGTAATTACTCAAAATAGTTATAAGCATAAAACCTTACTTGGTGACGAGTAATGGGGAGAGGTTGATTGTATAAAACATCGTGAGAAACGGCTCCCTCTGAATGCAATAGTTTTCGAGAAAGAAGTAATTTTCCACGAATTTGATTTCAAGACCTCAGATTTAGAATTTGAGGTCTCTAAATCAACCTTCTAAACGCACACAACTTCGTGTGACAAGGGTGTTTTTTCTTTCATTATTATCTGGCAACTTCGACGACCAATTGAGCTCAAATTTTCACAGGTTTGATATTTTATGCATATGTTGAGATACACCAAGTGAGAAAACTAGTCTTTGACAATTACCAATAGTGTCCACTGTCTTTAATAATCCATTTTTGTCCAGATGATAACCTAATGATTTATCTTATTTTTGTCCAGGCTATGGTGGTTCTCTTGAACAACTTTGCAATCATATCAACTGCAGTTCTGTTTAGACTTATTTTAAAGTAAGTTCACATTTAAGTTCTCCATTAATTGTTTCTGAAAGTAGCAGGTGTGATTTTCCTACGACAAATGAATGAGTGTCTGTAGTATTTATACCGATTGACACAAGGATTTCAACTGGTTTTAGAGCATCCTTGAAATCGTGCAAGGTGTACGTGGGGCTGAAATTCATGCCTTTGGAGGGAACATTGGTTAGATTTGGGGTGAGACAGCAATGACTGTGGTTCACAAGGGTGTACTGAGATGGGGCTTGATAGCAAAGGTCTGAGTACCACGGAAATCTCTTGTTTTAAATCTCTTTTGCAAGGGGACTTGACTCTTTTGCTGGATCAAAGCTGGGTGAATTTGGTGACTTGTTTCTTGGGGGTACCTTGAAATGATGGCTGGGTTGAAGCTACATGTAGGTTGATATCTTGAATCTTGGCGTAATCTTGTTGGTTGAGTTGAGGGTGGACTGGAGGGACTGTCTAAAGCCCGGTTCATAGTTCCTGCGAATGTGAATGCGATACGAATGTTGACGTCACAAATTCGCATCGAAAGTCGCAGTGGGTTGAGTTGTGCTCAACTCTTGCGAATATCACAGGGAAAATAGAGTTGTGACGTCAAATTTGCATCACATTCCCATCCGCAGGCAGTATGAACCGGGGTTGAGGTGTCTAGGTCTAACTGTTGTTTGTTGGGCTCTGGAAGTGGAGATGCGTGTTGAGGTAGAGCTTACTCGATGCAGTGAAGGATGTACCGAGAGCATTCAAAATAATATTATTAACATTCATGGCACTATATGGTTCAATTCCACCCTACATAAAGTCATTGTCTGGATTTTGCTTTAAATATATGTTGGTGAATGCTCGTCTGTTTTTAAAAGAGTAGTGGCCTCAATCTTGTGTGTCTCTATGAGAGGATGACATCATCACACCACTCTTGGGTGAAGAAATACACTGATTAAGAGTTTATAACTTTTGCCATATTAAAATGTTATTTTCTAGATGAGAAGTTAACACTGATGTCAAAAGGTTGCGCAAGATGTAAAATTACATTTTATTCATAATGCATTATTTCAAGGGTTTGGGTACTTTTTGTAACACAAAACACAATGTCCACATTATTGTAGACTTACACGGTTTGAAGACAATGGTGGTAGAAAGCTTTCCTATACCAGTATTTGTATTAAAATACAAGTATCTTCAAACCATGTAAGTTTAATGTAAATATGTGGACATTGTGTTTTGTGTCCTTCAAAAGGTACCAAAATCCTTTTAGAAATTTATATGCCTAGAATCACATCTTTTAAACTTCGAATCGCTGCAATTTTTTCAAAATGTTGATGTTGGATTTTCATTGTCTGATATGTATGATGTGTTTGTCAATTAAAACAATTTGTGTTCTTTTTGTACAATTACAGGAGAAAACTTGTGAAGTTACAGTGGGCCTCACTTGTTATACTGTTCCTGGCCATCATGTGTCTATCGAGACAGGCAAATGTTACACACAGCAGTTCAGATGGTAAACTTATGCATCATAATAAACAAGGACAAAATAATGACAGCCAGCAGTCATCCCCAACCATCAAATGCAATGTACAACCTGGCGACTATTGTTCATCAGACGGTTTGCCTATTTGCTCAACAAAGATTATTCAGTTACCTTCTTGGCGCTACAAGTTATCCCTACTCGGCCAATATGAAGGACATTGTTGGGTCTTACTGCAGTGCTTCTTATCTTCAATGGCAAACATTTACAACGAAAAGATATTTAAAGAGGGTCATGGAATGGAGGATAGTATCTATATTCAGAACACTAAACTTTATCTGTTTGGTGTGTTTTTTAATTTATCATCAATTGTTTTCATTGATAAATATTGGGAACGTGTCACAAAGTGTGGCCTTTTTCATGGTTATAACGAATTCTCATGTCTTCTGATTTTTGTGAATGCCTTCATGGGGCTGACAGTAGCGTTGATACTCAAGTTCAGAGACAACATGTTTCATGTGTTATCAGCGCAGATCCTCACTGTAGTGGTAATAACATTGTCTGTTTTGTTAATGGGGTTCAAACCATCCCTTGAGTTTTTCCTGCAGGCGCCAATAGTGCTGTTGGCTATTTATATTTACAATAATAGCAAAGATACGGAAACACAGAGTAATGACAACTTATTGGTTACTTGATGAAGTTTTACTAAGAGCAAAGATTGTAACCACATTGTGACATTTTGGTTGGTGCAGTCGCAGTAACCACCAGCGTTCGCATTATTTTAATCCAATTAGTGCCCACAAACTTGATATGCAAAATAGTAACAGCTTTCATGAAGCCTGTTCAAAGATCCAACAGAAGTAAAACTGTATGTGAATTTGGGTCACCTTGGGGTGTGGTTGTCAGCCAGTGCCTCACATTATGTTTGAATTTCCTTTTATAATTTACCAAACGGGCACAACGAAACACAAAATATCAGCTTAAGTTTTGGGTAATTTTTTTTATATATGGCCCTTTTTTAAAAATAAGCTTGCCTCCTTTCCCCCCTCCAAGTGGCTTTCGTGAGGTTTGGGTGTTATTTTTTTATGTCAGTATTTGGATAAGATGTTGCACTGTTCCCAAGTTGCCAAACAATTGAGTTTTATGGCCAACCAATGCCTTTGTGAGGTATGTCACCATGCACCAGGGTTGATCAAGTTAAGTTTTGACCCATCTGTGGTGTTTAGGCTTAACCACTGACACACTAGACAGACTGATCTGTTGGTTTAATGATTTGTCTATTATCGCTGATCAGACATCTTGGATTTGAATAGAAACTAACTAATTTCTTTAAATCGTTTGCAGTTCCCGCTGCTAAAACATAGGATTCGAACTGCATCTAGCCACCAGGCAATCTCGGTGGTCTAGTTGCTCTAGAGCTGCAAAGGTCATGGTTTCGAATCACACCCAAGTAATCTGTGATGTTTTTTTTCACAGAACTCTGGCAGTGTATTTGGGTAATAACCAAAATAAATATTCTTTGTCCCTGATGCAAATTTAACAGCTTTAAAACTAACAACTATAATCAATAGAGGGCGGTATAACAACTGTACACAAATCAGCCCCATTTAATTGGCTAAAAGGGGTACTGTTGTGTCTATGCACTGTGTCTATGCAGATGTGTTTCCTTCCAAATGACATCCGTCCGGCTGGGAACTTTCATTTCTGGATTTGTAACTTGGGTAGGGGGTTGCTCTTTGGGAAAGAATTTTTTTTAATTATTTTGAGCAAAAAAAGGTGACGGTGGTGAGTTATAGCTAACTGGTTTATGATTGTAACCCAAGTTGGGAGAGGCATTTTATATATATGTATTTGGTCGGGGTTTCCCTTGGTGGAAAATATGGAGTAACTGTGTTTAGAATAAAACAAGTTCATTAAAATGTATGTGTCATGTTGGGTTTATTTTAAAAAGTACTTCTTTTTGTCACAATTCAAAACACATGATGTAAATAGAATGTAACACCTCATTAAAGGGCAACTTTATGCACCAGTAAAGAAGCTGCAGTTTCCAGCATTCATAAGGTCATATCTTATATTTAATGTGAGAGCAAAGAAGATGAAATTCATTGCTCATACCATACACGAAAACAGAAAAGGTAAACTAGCAACAAAATCATATCCGCTTCGCGGATGGGTCTTAATTAAATTTGAATGCATCAACTATAAATAGACTGTAGAAATGCAACTTACGAATGATCAAAGTGTATTCTGGAATGCCTATAAATTAACTAAAAAGTGGCTGAAACAAATCTTAACTAATTTGAATGCACTACGGTCTATATTAGCTAAGAAGAAACCCTTATATCATTTGAGAGGATTGTGGGGAAAGGGTGAATTCGAATGCATGCATATTAATTGATTGCATTTTTGCTGAAATTGTCCGGCAAAAGCTGTATAGTAGCTTTATATACACAGTTGCCAGGGTAACATATTGCATTTTCAATTTTTCCTTTTGGCATAATATAATTATATTTTGTTTTGTGATGTTATACTGGTAACATGTATCTTGGTTAAGAATCGATATTGATATGAACTTGAGTGACATATGAGGCTACAGCAGTGAAGTCAACTATTGTGAGCTGATGTCAAAGGGCCCATGGGAAGGAAATCGTACGGTACAGATAGAAGCAAGTCAATATTCATTACGAAGGAGGAGGCCTTGCTCAACTGATGAGTAGACCTGCACAAGAAACACTACCAGCTGCTTCAACTATCGTTGTCTCATAAGACTGATCTTATTCTATGCATACAGCAAGGAATGTACAACAGCATTTGTCTTGCAACTTTAACCAGAACAGTGCACTTTGCCTATCCAAAGTTATAAAGGATAGAACGTTTCATCTTTGGAGTTAATTCAAGAGCAATAGCCGACGCAGTGTGGAGCCTTAATTGCACTGCTGATGTAACCATAACCGTGCACTTTTATTTGTAATTATAGGCCTATCCGTGATAATTGAAGGATAGAACTTTTCATCCTGGGGTTTACTCGAGAGCAATAACCGATGCAGTGTGGAGAGATGATTGTATCAGTCTGCTATGAATAGGCTTTAGTAGCTGGATAGATGTTGTTGTAGATGTGATGTTAATCTCAACAAATTGACAAGTGATTCTAAATCCTTGTGTGACGGACTTTGACGGGTTAATCGTGCGGAATATTATCCTCACAGGAATCTACGATATTTTGCACGTCTTATATCCCACACAAGGAACACAGACATATGGAGACTCATAGTTGTTGGGAAGCCATCTCCGGGACCTACCTCAGGAGGACGGCTACGATGATGATTATGATCTCGCACAATATATTGGCAACAATTTGAAAATTTGCATGAAACGAAACATGCATGAAACGCCTATGTTTGATTTCAGCGGGTTAACGTCGGCCATGGGTCTGTGAAAAGATTTAATCTGGGAAAGGATAACACTTTACGCCTGTGTTGATTAATGCATGTGTTGATCTTCTATCATAATCGCCCATTTCATTACACCGGGTATTGTTGGACTGTCATGTATCTTCGGAATCATAATCTTTCCACGGATCCTTTACTCACATGAACAATATTCTGCAGGAATCTTTTTTCGACACAACGCAAGACTTGATCGATTCTATGCAGTGTTTGTCTATGCCGAACATCTCAAGGAAAGTGTTGATGGCAAGGGACAAAACTTAAAATATTTTCAAACTCAAATTATTTTTAATTTGTTCATCTCCGAAGTTACCGGCTGATGACTCTGCAATGGAGAATTCTTCTTCTGTCGCCAAGATGATATCTGCTTTGGTAGTTTCACAGAATGACAGTACTTACAAGACAGCTCACTCCTTTCCTTCTGTTGATAGTCAAGCCTCATCGCCAACCAACCCTGCAACAATTGTTGGACTGTCTGTTATCTTTGGAATCATAATCTTTCTAACAATTGGAGGCAACATATTGGTGTGTCTGTCCCCAGTTATCAGCTGTAAACTACGAACGGTAACATTCAATTTTCTGGTCTCGTTGGCTGTTGCCGATCTTTTACTGGGAGTTACCGTTCTACCATTTAGTGCAATATCAGCTCTTACTACCCATTGGTGGTTTGGGGTCATCTTCTGCAATATTTACATTTCATGTGATGTTCTCTTTAGCACTGCGTCAATTCTTCATCTTCTAGTTATAAGTCTTGATCGCTACATTGCCATTACAAGACCTTACTCCTACAAGTCTAAAATGGATCATTATAAAAGTGGTGTAGTTATCACATTCGTTTGGATTGTCTCCTTTTGTGTCTCATTTATACCAGTGCATCTTGGATGGAATACCCCCAACGGCCATGTCCAAAACTATGATACACCAGGCAGATGTGTTTTTACCTGGAATACAAGTTATAATCTATTTGACGGTATTATACTATTTTTTGTTCCTTTATTTTTGATGTGTGCCGTGTACGTGAGGATTGTTTTAATCGCTAACCGTCAAGCTAAAGCAATTGGGAAAGTTATGGTAAACCCTTACCGAAATGAAAGTACATGTAACAACACACATCACAAGCAAATTGATGAACACAAAGCCATTAAGATAATTGCCATCGTCATGGGCTGTTTTGTCGTCTGTTGGGTTCCGTATTTTACAATGTTCACGTTTACAACTGTATGTGACTGGCAAATCTCTGATGTTTGTTACCAGGTGGCTTTGTGGCTTGGTTACACTAACAGCTTGGTAAACCCTCTCATCTATGGTCTGCTAAACCGTGAATTCAGGAGAGCTTTCAAAATCATTCTATCTTGTTTCAAGTTAGATTTAAGATGCGGTAGGAGTCGCAAAAACAAGTCCAGCACAGCGACAGCAATAAATGTATCTGGCAGACACAGTGTTGTAAATCACATAAACGCAAGTCATTTGCGGCATCCTCCACGAACACCAAGCCAAATTTACCTTCAACTATTCAAATCTAATGCTGACGATACAAAAAACTGACATTCAAGCGTGGTATACAACAAGAACGGGAATTTAATGGTGATTAAAGGCAGTATAATGGTAGTTACTCAAAATAATTATTAGCATAAAACCTTACTTGGTAACGGGTAATGAAGCTGTGAAACATAGTGAGAAACGGCTCCCTCTGAACATGAAGGAATACAATTTATTCCTCCATGCTCTGAAGTAACGTAGTTTTCGAGAAAGAAGTAGTTTTCCACGAAATTGATTTCGAGACCTCAGCATTTAGATTTTGAGGTCTTGAAATCAAGCTTCCCAAAGCACACAACTTCGGGTGACAAGGTGTTTTTTCTGTCATAGTTATCTCGCAACTTCGACGACCAAATTGAGTTCAAATTTGTACAGGTTTTTTATTTTGTGTGTATGTTGAGATACACCAAGTGAGAAGACAGGTCTTTGCAATTGTCAAAAGTTTCCAGTGTCTTTAAAGCCATTGGACACTTTCGGAACAGAAAAAAAAAATCACAGATTTACAAATAACTTACAGGTGTTACAGAAGGTAATCTGCCCATGGTACATGTACGTTTGAATAGCTTTGACGTCATTCCAGGGGCTCAACCCCAAGTACCCTGCGGAACGGGTCACTTGGGGCTGGCTGGCCCGAGGTGCATGACGTCACCACGACAGGGTGGGTGTTCGTTCCATTTAGCTCTTGTCAGGGGCTCACCACCCGAATCCAAATACTTAGAGTGATTTTCTTGTCCGTTACAATTAATTTGACTTCGTGCATGTAAAGATCAAAGACAGGGGTTGATTTCACAAAGGGTTAAAGACACTGGTGGACACTTGGTTGTCAAAGACCAGCATTCGCACGTGGTGTATCCCAACAATAACAAACCTGTAAACATTTGGACTTAATTGGTCATCAAAGTTGCAAGAGAAAAATTAAAGATGCACAGTAACAGGCTTTAAATTTTTTGAGTGGGGAATTGACTTTTTCTTTTTTTATTAAGTTACTTCAGAGGGAGCCGTTTCTCACAATGTTTTGTACTATTAACAGCTCTCCACATTGCTACTGTAATATAATTTTTTTACGCTAACTTATTTAGTGTCCAGTGCATGTAGTCTTTTCTCCAGTTTGGACGAGTTACTCCTCCTAACTTAACTTAAGTTTGTAATAACTCAAAATAAGTCCAACAACTAAAGTCCTTTATGTAAGCTGAGACTATCTTTTGTTGAGGTGACCCCAAGTGTCTACGCTAAAATTAATTTTGTGTAACATTTATAGCTTAGCCTATAAAAGTCGAATGTTGTGTAGTAGCACATAACCTCTATATTAGTCGCATAATGAAACCATCGTGTATACTTGTGAAAGAATTTGTGAAGGTCTATACCTTTTTAGAACACCAAGTCTGATTTCACTGTTACTTGGGTTTGGTTAGAATGTCAACAATGTACAAGTACGTTTGGAACTTGATTAGGGGCCCTACCATGGAGAAACTAATGTTGTATACAACCGTATGATGTATTAATAACTACGCAAACTATAATGTGTTTTAAACCATATCCTGTCATAACTACTTCAAAGTATGAGCTCTTCTTTTAGAATATCGATGTATATAACTAATATTACCAGCAACAATGTAACAGTAACAATCTGTCGGTATTCTCGGATCAGAGGAATTATGCACTCATCGAAGAGTAAGGGAAACATTGGCTGAGTATCCCTTATTTATAGTGCGCATAATTATAAGGTGCTCAAAGCTCATGAAAAGAAAGCAACATAGAAAGGCGAAATGGACACTAGGGAATCAGAGGGAACAGCAAAATGAAGGGGGATACAAGAAAAAACAACTACCGATAAGGTGTTTGAAATAAATTAAATTTCAGTCTGTCTTTAAAGGTGCACACGGTACCATTTCATCACTACCATTCGCATTGTCTCAAACTTGTCAGCTTTTCATGCACATTATCCATAAACACTTTATTATCAAACACGCGACCTGGCAGTTGTCGTATTCGTCTTTTGATTGGCCTCATTGAAGGCATTTTGCTAGCCATATGGCAAACGTGATGGCCTTAGGCGATTGTGGTGCAGAATATCAGAACAAAATATGACAGACAATTCCTAACTGCATGGTTTTATTAAATCCCAATTTACTACTCACAAGTAGCAGAATGGAAACAAAACTGCCTGCTCCTTATGGCTCAATGAGCAAGACCGGATCGTTCCTAGTCCAGTCAGGATACAGCGATTTCCACTTAATCCAAACGCTAATTTTAACATTTCCAGGTAGAATATGAAATAATCTATCCATACATACTAATTGGGGACTGTTGCCGACATTCATAACATGAACATTTTCCGTGTTTTTGTGACTTGTTTTCTCCGTTTTGGAAGCCATTTTTTACGTACAAATTTCTCTTTTTAAAATTTGAGTTGCACCGATTGTTTTTGAACATAACGACAGATATGCTCTTCGTTTCAATTTACTGGTACATTATTTTGGTTGAGACTTTTCAGAAAAGGCTGAAAATGACCGAATTCCAGAAGCCCTTTTGACTAATTAATATTCACATAGAATCACGCATGAAAAAACGCTGCATATCCCCGCAGATAAATAACAATGGGGATTAGTGTACTACAGGTAGACTGAATGGTATTTCTTTCCATGCATTATCTGGACTGCTCTCTTCTGGATACATAACTATTCTTTCTTTGACTGCATGGGATCGAGTAATTGAACTATGCCAAGCTGGCGAGGCATATTCTAAAACGGGTCTGGATCTGATGTAGGATTTTGAGACAGTAACCATTTCTTTGAATGGGAACCCCTGATTTTCTCAAAATGCATACAGTATACAAGCGATTCGAACGTCTCTTTGAACTTGGTTGCGTAGTTTTTGTTTGTTTAATAATTATGTTAGTTATCCTTTCTACATAACAGAGATATAACGAGTGGGAAGTTTGTTTCTACTTAAAAGAGATAATATAACGAGTGGGAAGTTCTTTTTATATAAGAGTCATGAAGCTCTTGAGAGAACACGTTAATTGGCTACAGATGACTCCGATGTTCATAAAAATTATTGCCAATGCTACTTGAGCTAATGAAATTCAGATTCACATTTTTGTGGTTGGAGATCTGTAGAGTCCGCTGCATAGATAGCCACTCCTCCTCCAGGCTTGTTGCACCTTGCTCTAGTAAAAAGTTTGAAACGTGGAATACTAGCCGCCTGGATGGTATAATCAGTTTACAAAGTTTCCCGCTATTGCTACATCAACACAGTGCTGTTTTAAGAAAGTTCCAACGCATCAATCTTGCTATTGAGCGAGCGTGCATTGGTCAGGAGCAAAACGGACAGAAGGGGAAGATTGCCACTCGAAGATGGTACCCGGAATAAGGGATCAATAAACCGTTTTTGGTGTATTTTCAGCCTTTGTTTGGACAAACTTTGATGTTTGTCTCCCTTTATTTATCTTCTTTAAAAGCAGTGGACACTATTGGTAATCACTCAAAATAATCATTATCATAAAAACTTACTTGGTACTGCTGGTTCTTTCATTATTATCTTGCAACTTCTACGACCGATTTAATTCAAATTTTTCACAGGTTTGTTATTTTATGCATATGTTGAGATACACTAAGTGAGAAGACTGGTCTTTGACAATTACATATAGTGTCCATTGTCTTTAATTACCAAAGACCTGTATCTAAATTTGATGTGACACAACATACACACATGAAATAAGAAACCTGTGAAAGTTTAAGCTAAATCGGAGTCATAAGAAAACAGTGAAAAAACATGTGTTTTTACCTCTTTTCAGACATTGGAATTTATCCTGCAAATAAAGACTATTATTTAACCAATTCCCTTAATAAAACTATGGTATTTCAAGCAAAAGTTTTCCACCATGATCATCTTTGTACCATGTAAGTTTGTGGAAATCTGTGAACATTTTTATTTCCATTCTTACCAATGTTGTACACACCCTTTAACGATGCTATGTCAGATTTTTTGCCGATTTGATAGGGGTCGAGAAAGTTACACGCTTTCATTTGAGCCATTGCTCAAAAAAGGCCGCCAATTATTAGTAGCAGTGAAATAAAGTGCTCAAAATTAGTTTTTGTCGGGAGCCCGACAATATATCACGTGACCAATTCTTATGTGTTTTATAAGAAACGTTTTAAATTTTTGTCATGGTTCCTGACCATTAAAAGTAAAAGTTAAACTTGTTTTCGTTAGAGCAGGTGATGCTCTTTGAAATACCATTCACTCAAAAAAACAATAAATTAATGTTTGGGGCCAAAAATCTGACATAGCATCTTTAAACACTTTTGGTGAAACTGTATTCAACTGTTTCCTTGTTTCAACCTGCATGAAATCTGGACTGCATGCAGATTGAAACAAGTAGAAACAGCTGAACTTCAACATAAATAGACCTTTATCAAGCTATCACCATCATGGTCGTGTTCACTATTTTCAATAACGGTAATTAATGCTAACATTAATTGCACAAACATGGCAACAGACTATTATTTCGTCCAGCCTCAGTTTGCTTTCAATGAGTTGGAATGGAGTAAAATCAAGACGGCCACAACGTGATAAAGGTTTATACTTCTCTAAGATAAGTGTCACGGGTATACACAGCGCATAGGGTTTTACTTCTCAACCGATCCCAAACTCGGACACAACCAGAGCTGAAGTCTGCTGCACTTGGCCAGACAACCAACACATTTTATACAAAAAGACATAACTTGAATTGGAAATAAAATTTAATGTAAATACTTTGAATTTCAGGTACACAAGCAAATTGTATACAAATCTGAATAAATCAATAATCAATAAATCTTAATCAATAAAGAACGATTTAATTTATAAACAAAAATTAAAAAAAGCAAACCTCATACAAAATTACCTTTGAATAATGCACTAGAAAAATAAATTAATACGCCTCGTCTTTCAACTCATGAATATATTCGCACCATTGCACTCATAAACATTAATTATTTGAATAAAATACAAAATACAAAATAGTGTAATCATTACAAAACTATGTCATTCAGTTTATTAATGTACAATGTATAAGAATTAAATTAGTATCACTTAATTGTGATGATAACATGATGCCATTTTGTTTTCAAGAGATTTTAAAATATGTAAGAATTTTCATCTTGGATAAAGAATAAAATTTAGGTTTTACTTTACAGCAATGAGTAATAAGCACTGTATATACTTTATGCTTTTCCCGAGTTCTGTGGCAAAAAAATCCACAAACAAACTACTGAGGTTGGATTCAAACCCTGCCCCTTAATTCTAAGGTAATTCTAGGCCCGTCCGTCACATTCTAAAATGTCATTCCAAAAAAAAATAATTTTAATGAAACTTTTAATAATGTGCTACAGCAAAACATGAATGTTCTGAAAATCTGTATTGAATAATCCCTTTGTTGCTATGAAAGTTGCAATCTTGTGTGGGGCAAACCGTATGCGCGTCCAAACGCGTACATCAATGAAGCATGCACCACGCAGCATTCCCATACACACACAAGTGTGTAAACACCTGTAATCGTGGACCCTCCTTTGTTCAACTCTTTGTGATGGCACCCGAGACCCATTTTTCCTTTTGTTATAGCTCCCTGGTTTGAATGTGGATACAAACAAGCTATAATCCGGGCTGCGCCATTATGACATTGATTATTGAATCATACTAAAACTTACCAACATCACTTTATGTTTTGAAAAATAATTTTTTAAGATCATGAAATGGATGCTGTATGATGGCTCTGCTGCAAAAAGCCAATGGCAGGCAATAAAGGTTGTTGCAGTTCCAGGGAAAAGTCCATGATCATGTCGAGTAAAGAAGTTGCTGTATCTTGAAGCCTGAAAAAGTACAACATAATTATCATAGAGATGTTAAATGTGCATCAGAGATAGGGAATATTAAATTTTGGTTTTTACCCATACACTGATGTGTGTTAGCACTGTATATAAATATTAAATGGGGCCAACATGTAGGCTTGGTCGTCAATATGTCTTCAAGGATTGGAGTCCGGGGCTTGCTTTATGGACCTGGGAAATTTTAGGTAGTAGATGCTCTCTGGTGCAATCTACATGTAGGTCGTTTCAGAGACATCTTTTGACCCTTTAAATTCATATGAAAAGATTTGAAAGTAATACAAATAATGCAGTGATTAAATAAATTGTGTGCTAGTTGGTAGAATGTTCATTTTGTCACTGTGTCAGTCTGCAAAAGCTTAGGTTGGGCAGCATTCCACCTCGTCATCACCTCCACTTCGGACTTACATGAGATTACACTTTCCACTGGAGTAATTAGACACAGTTCTTCTTCTTATCGTGTTTACACACTAGATATTGTGTTTCAGCCAGAACTGAACACAGCTCCTAGCAATATCATTGTACTCTGCAAGGTCCTCAATTCTGCATTGTCGCTCCATTAGGGGGCATCTCAGCAGGTGATTCATAGTTTGTAGCTCTGTCCCACATATGCAGAGTCTAGGTATCCCCATTTCTTCAGACACACTTTGCACCGGCCAGTTGATGTTTTAAGTCTGTTGAGGCACTTCCATTCAGCCCAAATTGAGTCAGCATCAGGGGGGGGGGTCTTCTGAGGCACTAGTGTCCATGGATGTAGACACAGTTAAGAGAACATGAAAAGATGTTCCTGATATAAATGCCCGACTACGCCTCGTGCAACCCAATACATTTTTCTGTGCTGGAGATCAAATTTTATACTTCGTACATTTACAGGTATTTGTTGGCACTTTGCACCATGGAAAGCTCCGTCGAACCAGATTTCCTTGAGTTAATTGGCTGCCCCTTTGGGTGCAGTTGATACCCAAGAAGACCCGGACAATTCATCAATAGGCGCAGCTTCGGGCAAACAGAAAGTTAAAGGGCCAAAGCCTAAGCGCTCAACGGTCTTGTCATCAGACACAGTTTCCGGGCAAGAATTTGCAGATGTTTCAGGGAAGCTTGCATGCGGAAGCTATCAAAAACATGCAAACAGTGATTCTCAGTCAACCCAACAAGCGACCTTGACTGACATTGGATTCAGAATACCACCTGGAGAGTGCCTCAAAGGCCATAGACGAGCTCCTACAAGAGAGCCAGCAGGGGTAACACCTTATGCCAAGATGACCAGTTGTTGGACAATTTCGAACAACCATATGCAGAAGATGCACCGACCGCCAATGCAGTCAATGACAAATTGGCTAAAGTAGTGGATAAAATGGTCCGCACAAATTGCCGGAGGACAAGACCGTGGAAAAGCTCAAGGCCCTCCAAAGACCAGCAAACGTCAAGCATTTGGATTGTACACGGGTTTCCAGGAGATATGGAGCTCATTAAAGCCAAAGACATGCTCTCAGGACATAAGATTCCAGATGGTGCAACAGGTACATGTACTTCTTAGGGGAATTATTCCCGTAGCTGGAGTAATAAACTCACGTATGTCCAGACCCGCTGCTACTGACCCGCCCACTCAGGTAAAACAGGACTTCAAGGGTGAAATCACCAAGCTATTGGATACGGTGGCCATTATTGAACACGCCAACCAGGAACTGAATGTGTGAAGACGGGATTTGATTAAACCCGACCTTAACAAAAATTTTCTTGCTCGCCACATATGCCGTAACAGGGTTTTTATTTGGTGACAACCTGCCCCAACAGTGCAAGAACATACAGCAGACCAACCAAATTGGGAACAAAGTAGGCTTGTGGACTTTCATAGGAAACGACAAACATGATCGGAAACAACCCATGCACAACCACAGGGGTAACTCAAACTACCCCAGCCAATTCAGAAGAGGTGGTCAGCATTTAAACTATCAGCGCCACAACAGAAACCGAGACACTCGGTGGAATGCCAAGTCACGGTAAGACGTGGAAACGGCAAAGTAAGCCCTCATGTCACTATAAGTACAACCACACTGGTAAGTACACATCAGATGTAGCAAAATTGTAGGTAGATTAGCACAGCTCATAACAAAATGGCAAGCAATAACTTCAGATAAGTAGGTTCTAGATCTAGAACCTACTTATCTGAAGTTGCTATAAAGCACTATGAAGTAGAATTTGGGAAACGACCCTGTCAATCGTTCCCAATTAAATTTGTTCCCAATGAGGTTGAAATTATCTCAAGGGAAATTGATAAACTTCTCCAAAAAGGAGCAATTACACATGCTGATGATAGGGTGAGTTTGTATCAAACATTTTCATCTGTCCAAAGAAAGACGGGACTTTCCCCCCAATTATCAACCTTAACCAATGGGAGACTTTCTGGGTCGATAGAGGGCAGCAGACTTACCGGGTAAATCCATTGTTCTCAGAATTATGCGCATGTTCAGAACTACGTAAACAATGGAAATTTACCCGGTATGTCTGCTGCCGCCTAGCGTTGGAAAGTCTCCTATTGAATAAATCAGTCACTTCGTCCATTGTACAAATTGTAACAATTCACTATGCACTGCAGTTAATCTGACAAGTGACAACAATGCTTTATGGCATCAATTGATCGTAAAAATGCGTACCCCTTTTCTGAAACAACTACACTGGCTCCCTATCTCTCAACGAATATTCTTCAAGCCTATGCTCATTGTCCACAAAGCACCTAAGTTTACACTCCATCAAGAAATCTTCGATCAAGTTCCACGCTTCTCCTCATTGAACCCAAGTCTCCTCACTCATGGGGTGGTATCTTCCAACTGTGTAAGTATAATGTAAATCTGTGGACGTTGTGTTTTGTGTTAGAAACATAACTTACCAGGACTGGTATACTTGTGGTAGCACAGGCTTGGTTTGTTTCTTCTGGGATTCAATGGCTGATTTTAACTTCCTGAATCTCGTCTCAATGTCAGTCTTGATGTTGACCAGCGAGTCTCCACTCCACACCTGGTTCAACAGTTGCTGTAATATTCAACAAACTTGCCAAGTTTACCACTGTAGTACATTCTACATATAAATATATTTTTGTTATTATATACCTCATGTATAGAATGCTCTAATCTGATTGTATGGAAATAGCTACATGTATGCCCCCTTATATAACTTGTGTGTACATGTATGTATTAGAATATGCACATGTATAGGAGATTTTCAGAGAACCTTACACATATTGAGGCAATAACATCAAGTGCACAGGTAGTACATGGTTGTTGTTAAAAAAAACATTACACATTGTGATGCATTCGTAATCAAACATCACTTAAAATCTGTAAAAAATTACATTCGAAACTAGGTGTTTATGATCTTAAATAAAAATTATAACATGTATACGTATGTGTATGTACCATAATTTTGCTTGCATTGAATAGCCTTGCTTGATATAGCCTACATACGTACATGTATGGACAGGTATATAATGGACATATACTTTGCAGTGGAATAGGCAAGTAAGGAAACTTTGAGTGGAGCTTGAAAGCAAGCCAAATTTATTATTTGTTCTCTAATCTTTTGATATTGTGGAGAAAACATATGGAGGTAAATTATCACCGAAGTTCATCGCCAGATCACATGATCCACAAGGTCAAATTCAAGGTCAAAGTAGAGGTCAAAAGTAACCAAGTTTCTACAAAAAGTAATGCCAGATTTGGAAAGCTCATGTAATTTCCCCAAAGACACCAATTTGACCAAATGGTTACCGAATATATCTGAGGTCAGGCGCATTTTGGCCGAAATACGCGAGAAAAACCATGCCGTAGCGCGATAAACCATTTATCGGATGGAGCTGCAATTTGAAATCTGAGCTTGTTGAGCCAAAATTATCAAATTTGAGTAGAGGCTAGGGTTTAACCCTTTGGTGGTTTGACACGGAATGACCCAAGACCGTGTGTGTTGTTAGGGCCAAGAATTGAAGAGAATCCAGAAGTACAATGTACTCACATACATGTACATGTGTTATTAGGCTAATATCATACGAAGATTCAGAACTACAATCCCAGCCAAAATGCTCGGGCCACCCATTCCTAACGTTACATAAAACCAATCCCTGTCCACTTCCCACTGATAATAATCATCTCTCCCCCTGTCCCCCCGCTCAATGTTGACTGTAATGCAAAAGACCGTGCAATCAGAACCAACATTGAAAGGGGGCAGGGGGGGCCCAAATAGATATGGCCGGGATTGTAGCTACTCATCAATGGACAATTGATATCTTACATGAAGCAGTGCTAACTGATGTGCAATGTACTTGTGGTTGCCAAGGGTGACATCATTGGCAATCTGTTTGCACAGCACCATAAGTTGATTTAATCTTGATAAGTGACTGAAATATCCTGAAAACAAAACATACAGATTCAAAAGACAACATGTAATTGTAAAGAAAACAGTTTGAAACACATCAGTATATTATTCTAACACTAAAACCCCAATAGATTGATGTCATTGAAACCCTAACACATTGATAATGTAGAACGAAAGGAATTTGCTCTCTCAAGTAGTAAGCCTAGTTCTAAGTAACTACCAAAGATTGTGAGGAGCTTACCATCCAGAGGAGACAAGTAGTAGGCCTAGTTCTAAGTAACTACCAAAGATTGTAAAGCTTACCATCCAGAGGAGACAAGTAGTAGGCCTAGTTCTAAGTAACTATCAAAGATTGTGAGGAGCTTACCATCCAGAGGAGACAAGTAGTAGGCCAAGTTCTAAGTAACTACCAAAGATTGTGAGGAGCTTACCATCCAGAGGAGACAAGTAGTAGGCCTAGTTCTAAGTAACTACCAAAGATTGTGAGGAGCTTACCATCCAGAGGAGACAAGTAGTAGGCCTAGTTCTAAGTAACTACCAAAGATTGTGAGGAGCTTACCATCCAGAGGAGACAAGTAGTAGGCCTAGTTCTTAGTAACTACCAAAGATTGTGAGGAGCTTACCATCCAGAGGAGACAAGTAGTAGGCCTAGTTCTAAGTAACTACCAAAGATTGTGAGGAGCTTACCATCCAGAGGAGACAAGTAGTAGGCCTAGTTCTAAGTAACTACCAAAGATTGTGAGGAGCTTACCATCCAGAGGAGACAAGTAGTAGGCCTAGTTCTAAGTAACTATCAAAGATTGTGAGGAGCTTACCATCCAGAGGAGACAAGTAGTTGGCCTAGTTCTAAGTAACTACCAAAGATTGTGAGGAGCTTACCATCCAGAGGAGACAAGTAGTAGGCCTAGTTCTTAGTAACTACCAAAGATTGTGAGGAGCTTACCATCCAGAGGAGACAAGTAGTACGCCTAGTTCCAAGTAACTACCAAAGATTGTGAGGAGCTTACCATCCAGAGGAGACAAGTAGTAGGCCTAGTTCTAAGTAACTACCAAAGATTGTGAGGAGCTTACCATCCAGAGGAGACAAGTAGTAGGCCTAGTTCTTAGTAACTACCAAAGATTGTGAGGAGCTTACCATCCAGAGGAGACAAGTAGTAGGCCTAGTTCTAAGTAACTACCAAAGATTGTGAGGAGCTTACCATCCAGAGGAGACAAGTAGTAGGCCTAGTTCTAAGTAACTACCAAAGATTGTGAGGAGCTTACCATCCAGAGGAGACAAGTAGTAGGCCTAGTTCTTAGTAACTACCAAAGATTGTGAGGAGCTTACCATCCAGAGGAGACAAGTAGTAGGCCTAGTTCTTAGTAACTACCAAAGATTGTGAGGAGCTTACCATCCAGAGGAGACAAGTAGTAGGCCTAGTTCTAAGTAACTACCAAAGATTGTGAGGAGCTTACCATCCAGAGGAGACAAGTAGTAGGCCTAGTTCTTAGTAACTACCAAAGATTGTGAGGAGCTTACCATCCAGAGGAGACAAGTAGTAGGCCTAGTTCTAAGTAACTACCAAAGATTGTGAGGAGCTTACCATCCAGAGGAGACAAGCTTGGCACACATTCCTGAGATAAACCACACATCACTTTTGGAAACAACGTACTCAGTCCGGTCCTTTCAAAGTATTCCTACAAAAACAAAAATAGACAACATGCTTTGTGTAAAAAAGAATTGCTCTGTAAAGACAATATTATGACTTGCAAAAAAGTATTTGCTGCCAACTCTGGTCAATTCGAATTCGTAATAACTGAAAATGAACATCCTTGGAACTCTGTTTCATCATTTCTTAAACATGCATTCAGTGTTATCTCCTGCACAAGTTAGCTTATTAGAAGTGGTGGGCTATCCAATCATTCAGCTTGGATCATCAGAAGATTCCATTCCAGATATGTACAAATATGTCCAGATATGTGCAAACAATCCTAAGATGATCCCATGCTTTAAAGACACTGGACACTATTGGTAATTGTCAGAGACCAGTCTTCTCACTTGGTGTATCTCAACATATTATGCACAAAATAACAAACCTGTGAAAATTTGAACTCAATTGGTCGTCAAAGTTAAGAGATAATAATGGAAGAAAAAAAACCTTGTGACACGAAGTTGTGTGGGTTCATCAGATGCTTGATTTCAAGACCTCAAAATCCAATTCTAAGGTCTCGAAATCAAATTTGTGGAAAATTACCTCTTTCTCAAAAATGATTCACTTCAAAGGGAGCTGTTTCTCACAATGTTTTATACTACCAACAGCTCTCCAAGTAAGGTTTTATCCTAATAATTATTTTGAGTAGTTACCAATAGTGTCCACTGCCTTTAAAAATATATTGTAGGGCAGGGAAGTACTAGTTTTGCACATAGAAAATACTGGCTTATTAAAACGAAATACCTTCATAGTGAGACTGGGCTCTTCCAATGCACTTAAACATGTATGCATCCTGTCCACAATCAGCGGTTCTGAAAGAACGGAGCAAAATAGTCAGAGAATATTCAGACCATGTAAACCAGTTACAGCACATAAATAGGCAGGCAGGGCAGGGAAGAATTTATATTCATAAATACCTCAGACAGGTTCGCTATTCCTATTGGTTGAGAGCGCGTCACGTGGGGGTGTTTAAACCTTTGTTTATAACCGGTTGTGAGCGGAGACTCCGCGCTAGTCTTGATGCAAGACGTTTCTTGTTACGGGCGATACAGGCGCTGTCGGTGAGTTGGCCGCGCTGTGTGTAAAAGGAAAACCAGGGAATATGCATGCGCACGTACGGAACCGATAACACACGTGTACACACTTCGTACATGCACATGTAACATGTATACTGAACCTACCATGGCGGTGGAAACATACAGAGCTCAAGCACATCGGAAACGGATAAATTTTACAGAGTTTCTTACTTTATTCCGCCTTTTAACCAAAAAGGTATTTATGAATGGGAATAAAAGTGTGTTGAATTGGTTTTCAACTAGTGGTTTAAACCCGCCGAGGCCTGGTTATTGTTAACTTACCTTGACTTCGTCTCGGTAAAATTATCAAGAACCAGGCCTCGTTGGGTTTAAACTACTAGTTGAAAACTTCTTCACCACACATTGATTCCCCTATTAATGCACACCATCCAATGACCAAATTGTTCAATAAATTCAAAAGAAGAGTATGTATTGTATGTATAGTGTGTAAAATTAAAGTCAATTATGAAGCAGGTTTTACAAGAACAAACATGATAGTATTTCACTGTTTTTAACATACAATACACATACATGTGTGAAACATCTGTACATGTTTTTAAAAACAAACTCTGACTGACCCCATATTTGCCATTCTCTGGAATTTAAAACTAAAAAAAAAAAATGAAGTTGATGATTTTAACTTTTTGTCAGTTTATTTTTAATGGAGCACTAGTTTCCCTGTTGGTATCATTTGTTTTATTTGTTTGTTTATTTGTTTGTTTATTTACGTTGGATATTTATTTTGAATGTCAAAACAATGAGTCAAAATATATTCACAATAAAAAAAAAGTAAATGGCTGATAAAAGAAGCTGAACTGACTACTTACTTTGAGATTCAAATGTGTTGCTGAATTTCTTTTTCAAGCACGGACGTTGTTTCTGTAGCTACAAAAGAGTTTAAGCAAATTAATGTAGGTCAATTCAAGATATTAAGTCAAATCTACTTTTTAAGCTCAGACTTGCCCATCTTGGGATATGTAATACAAGTTGTTTTCTCATTTAGTCTTTTCCAACCAAAAGCTTTGGGCTTACAATTGCTAACGCACTCAGTGCAAAAACCACTAATTTGTTAGTCTTCAACTCATGGCATCTCGGTGTCTTTGTTGGGGGCTACAAGGTCAAAGGCCTTTGTGAGGTTTTTGAAGGCGAAGTAGCTCCCTACACTTTTCTTCAACTGTCTGATGGAGATAAGCAGCTTGTTTCTGATGGCGAAACCCACACCCTGCACCCTGGTCTCTTCAGGAGGCCTTCCTTGCCAGAAGAAGGTGAAGTCTTTCTCCTTGACACTTCCAGGTGAGGAGAGTCTAGTCTCCCTGAGAGTTATGATGTCCATATTCAACGTGCTCAGTTCGTTGATATATACCAATACGTTGCCACTTTGTGTGGTCACATGACGCGTATCCGTGACTATCGTATTTTGCACACACATACATGTAGCAGTGTCATGGCCGAGCGGTTAAGAGCACCGGATTCAAGCACTTGTGTTTGATCATCAAGGTGTGGGTTCGGATCCCGGTCGTAGCACTTGCTACGTACAATTGGGGAGGTAGTGATTTATGCTACCGGCCAGGCTTCGGATTGAGGATACCTAAGCCTACATTCGTATGGACTGTGAAAGGGGTAACCCTGTTTCAGCCCTAGGAGTAAGCGATGGACAGGTGGTCATACATGTCAAGAAAGACGAATACGGTTTTGCAGACTTTTAGTTGTCTTTTTTGTCTCAGATCAAAAAAAAATCTCTTAGAATTGCTTTCACTGGTATCCTGCTTGATATAGATAGACAATTATTAGTCATTTGCAGACAAAACCTAGAGAAAAACAGTGTATAATACACAGGGTCTCTATCGGTCATGCTTGTTGGGAAACATTCATGATGAATGCGAGGTGACACATACCTATATTTTCCGAAACGAAATCCAACGCGCCACTGACGTGAACAGATTTGGTTATTATATCCGTACCTATATCCGCACGCTTGCATAACCTTTCTATTGATCACTGCAGTCTTCCAAGAATCCCACATTTCCTGTAGATCATCTGAGAGGCCGAGTGTCATAGATCTGACATTCTATAAATAATTTTTGCATGGGTGTCATAAGCTATAATAGCACCAAAGATGCTGAGTTGGTCTAATTATAGCAATTTGCTTTACTTGTGATTTAGTGATGTACAAACGTAGGTCTCAAGACCTGTCTTGATATCTACAACAATATTTGCTGGTTTCAGTTTCCCCCTTTTACATGCTTCAGCTAATTAAGCCAGAGACAAAAGGTGCTGGAAGCATCTGCCAAAACCACTCATTAATGAGATCTTGCAATCCACAGTTCCAAATCGATAACAAAATTCTGGTCCAGGCAGGTATTAAAACAAGAAAATCAATTTTAAAGACACTGGACACTATTGGTAATTGTCAAAGACTAGTCTTCACAGTTGGTGTATCTCAACACAATATTATGCATAATAACAAACCTGTGAAAATTCATCGAAGATGCGACATATTAATGAAAGAAAAAACACCCTTGTCAAACCATGGTCACACGAAGTTGTGTGCTTTCAGATGCTTGATTTCGAGACCTCAAATTCTAAATTTGAGGTATTGAAATCAAATTCGTGGAAAATTACTTCTTTCTCAAAAACTATGTCACTTCAGAGGGAGCAGTTTCTCACAATGTTTTATACAATCAACCTCTCCCCATTACTCGTAATCAAGAAAGGTTTTACGATAATAATTATTTTGAGTAATTACCAATTAGTGTCCACTGCCTTTAAAACAAGAAGTTCAATTTTAAAGACACTGGACACTAATGGTAATTGTCAAAGACCAGTGTTCTCACTTGGTGTATCTCAACATATGCACAAAATAACAAACCTGTGAACATTTGAACTGAATTGGTCATTGAGATAATAATGGAAGAAAACACACCCTTGTTGCTTGTCAAAGGCTGTATACTCCCCACCAGGGAGCTGAGATGGGTTTAAGGAGTGATTTAAGGCCCAGTGACCAGGGGTAATAATGTGAAGCGCTTTGGGACGCCCTCCGGGTGTGAAAAGCGCTATATAAAAACGGGTTATTATTATTATTATTAAACAAATAAAATTTGTGGAAAATTACTTCTTTCAGAGGGAGCCGTTTCTCACAATGTTTTTTACTACTAACAGCTCTCCATTGCTCGTTATCAAGTAAGTTTTTATGCTAACCATTATTTTAAGTAATTACCAATAGCGTCCACTGCCATTTAACTAAGGATTTACCCAAACCAAGATTAATTCAATTTTGCTGGTAACCAAACTCAGCTGAGGCTTACCTTATTTTGATCCTTGCTATACATCTGTTCAAGCAGGACACAAAGAGACAACATCTCAATAGAAATATTACTTGAGTCGTTTGTGTTGTTCCATACAGGCTCATGAAGACAGACACTCACTGAAAAAATTCAATAATAAGTTTAACTCATAAGGATCAGCGTAGCTACAGACTAAAAGGCAAATTATACTTTTAGTTTTTAGAAACGTTTGATTGTTTTAATACATGTAAGTATTGTTTGAAGCTTTGCATGGTGTGGAGACATAAGAAGAAACTATAAATAAATAGTAAACTTGCGGGTACAACCATGTGTAAATCTCTTAGGGTGAGTGTTGGCTGTAAAAAGAGCCGGTGTCGGTCTCGACAGTTTGAACAGTATACTCTTCTCCAGAAGACGGGCAGAGTATACTGTTCGAAACGTCGAGACGTCAAACTTTTCATGTACTTAATTAAGAATTTAGTTTGGTGGGACTCTAGAGCGCCCTGTCTGAAACGGGTGTTACTCGGGGACACAAGTATCATGACCGGGTCTCGAACCCACACCCTGCTGAAGCACCACAGCTTTGAGTTCGGTGCTCCCATGCAAAAGAACATGATTTTCCTTTGAACAGGTAAACTGTACATTTACATATGCAACTTTATGAGTCAAGCTACATGTACATGCGCCCCATAGCCTTAGAACTTGAAGGCCAGTGGCCTCACAGCAATTTGATTTAGATGTTCATGAAGTACCTTTAAAATGGTGAGAGTGCTTCAACCCCCAAGGGCTCATTTACATTGTATGCACCCAGCCTGCCCCTGGCAGATTTAAACCATTTTTGGGCATTCAATGCAGAATCAAGAATTGCCCCTCTTGTCAATATGAGGCCAGAACTTACTTGTGTCGGATACAATAACTAATGACTACTTGCCTTTAAAACACGGCTCATACACACATGGCCTCAGGCTGTAGGCAGACGTCATTGCCACTGTCTGTACAGTCCCTGCAGACAAAACAATCATAAACAGTAGAACTTTACCATGTATGTATACCTAAACTTATATAAACTTTAGGGGATACTATAGCTCATTGTAATCACTTAAAAATACCAAGCGGTTACTTGATTGCAAAACATCTCACCGTGAAGGTAAAAGCACAAAGTATGTTTAGTACATGTACTTCCATTTGAACTTCCAGTTTAGACCGTAAGGCAGGGTCAAACAGGGTCAAACAGGGTCACATGTGTGTTTAAGATATCACATGAGTAATTAGATCTACAAAGTGTCATCAACCCTACTTTCTGTAAGAGGACATTAAAGGGCCAATCACACTTTAGTGATAACAAAAACGCATTCTATTGATTGAATTGCTCCGCGCAGAAATCGCTGAGCTTATAAGAAGGCCTATCTCGGGTCAAACGAATATTTCAGTCACCATGTCCAACAGTCAGTTCTTGTTGTCTGTTGACCTCAAAATCAAGGTCCTGGAAGTATGGGGACCGACAGATTTGGAAAAAGGGTTCATGGAACCAGTCAACTGATGCGCATGTACGCTCAGGGGTTTGCTTGATGTCGTCATCGACCTCCTTATAAATGTAGGCAATTTGCTGAGCTCTCACTATGCATCTGTTGTCTTGTTCGGAAGTGGGTAAGTCCATCCACCTTCAAAATTTGAATGCCAGGGCAAATAATGGAATGGATAACTTTCCGTATCCTGCCACCACTTTTTCACTCATTTTTACTAATAGGGATATCTTATTGAGGTTAATAAGAAACTATATTATATCATATCGAATGAACAAATGGTGGTGTGATACAGAAATGTTTCCATGCCTGGGACAACTTTAGATTAGAGTTCGTAGATAAAACAAGTTCTTGATGCTAAAAACGGTTCATTTTCAACCCTACCCCCCCCCCTTTCCCGGTCCGACCTGTGCGCGCCCTGTGCAGAGTGCTGAGTAGCCCCACTTGTGTGACCAAGGGAGTTGCCAAGGCACCCTTGCACTTGGACACACAAGTGGGGCTTAGTGCTGAGTTGAGGCCCCGTAACGGTCGTTTGTCGACTTGTCTTGTCTTGCTTAGTCCTACTACATAATATTAGACTAATCTATTCCAAAAGTCGAGTTGTCTGGCACAGTTGAAAAAACCGTCTGTCGAGTTGTCCGAATGGTCGAGCTATCTCAACCGTCGAGTTGTGCGAACGATCGAGTTGTCTGACAATGGTTTTGGTTTTGAATCGAGGTGGAGGTGGACGGGCAAGAAGATAGCTTCAGTTAAGATTTTCGTTTTCTAATTATTTCTCATCCATATATCATCCATATATCAAAAATCATGCTGCAATCGTACTGTGTGTAACATATATTGACTATTCCTGAGTATTTTGAGCTTGGATGGCTGCATTTTTTGAGTGATTTTGAGGGATTATTTGACAGTACATTGCATCACATTGTTGATTGTGTATGAATCATCCATCATGATGCACATTCAGCATTGTAAGATGTAGGCAAGGCTTGTTCAACCAAGATGTGCTAGTGATACTGATAGATATACCACAATTTGTCTCTGATGATATGCTGCTGTAGATCTTCCATTTCTATGCCCGATGTTGAAATTGCTGAACGGAGAAAAATGTTGTATTCGCAGTGAAATCTGAGATATTGTTTTGTACCATTCTGCCATCCACATGCATGACATGTAATTACTGCAACAACTAGTGCTACTACTATCTAGCTAGACTGGTGCTTTTATGAAAGTCTGATTCAAAATGAGCGGAACCCAAGTGACCGTGAAGGCAAAGAAACCTAACACAAGGAGGCAGGGGAAAAGCATGCCTTCATTAGCTGAACCAAGTCAGAGTACTCAAAACCAGAAATTGCAGGCAAGTGCAAAGTCAAAGCCAAAGCAAGCCAACAGAAGAAATACGAAGGGGCAAACTGAGACTGAAGATGATGAAGAATTCTTTTGTTCAGGCTGTAAAGGCTCAGTGGATCAAGATGTGAAAGCCCTGCAGTGTGAGTTTTGTGCTGTATGGTCATGCCTCGCATGTTCAGGGGTTCCAGAATCTGTATATGACATGGATGTGGATGACAAAATACCAGGCTTTGTTTGGACATGCAACTCATGTATTCACGCTATTCCTACAATTAAGAATCTCACCAAAGTCTTGAGTGGAGTAAAGGATGAACAGACTTCATGCAGATCAGACTTAAACATCCTAAATACAAAGGTTGAGAAATTGGAGAGCTCAATCGATGACAAAGTACAGCAGGCAGTTGAGGAATACAGAGACAGAGAAAATAGAAAATGTAATATCATCATACACCAGGTGTCAGAGTCAACACAACCAGAAGCAAATGATAGAGTTGAAGAAGATAAAGGAAATATTGAACACCTTTTTTCCGAGATAGGAATCCAAGATGTAACGATGACATCAGTGGTGAGATTAGGCAAGAGGATACCCGATAGACATAGATTGTTAAAGGTTACCCTTGACTCTGTTTGCCGCAAGATCCAGGTGCTGAGGAATGCTAAAAAGCTGTGTAATACCCAGAACTGGAAGGAGATATTTATAACTCCAGACATGACACCAAGGGAAAGAGAAAAAAATAAAGAGCTGAGAGAAGAACTTAAGAGGAGACGAGAACTGGGTGAAGAACGCCTCGTAATAAGGAAAGGGTAAATTACCCTACTCACAATGGAAGGAGAGACTCGAGCCAGTGATGTTGAGGACACAGCCACTAGCAGCGATCCTTTTCGAGGCTAACCCAGCGAAAGAAAAATCAGACGGCAACGGGAAGCACATTGTACATGAGTTGATTGATGTTGCACCTTTATTTAGCACACCCAATGCCAGTAAGCACTGCACAGCACCCGATCAAGATAAAGATTATTTGCAAGTATCAAGTGGACTTGCTTGTTTTTACACGAATGCTGATAGCCTTCTTAACAAAAGGAGTGAATTGACGGCCATCTTATCCTCAGCAAAGACAGATGTCATAGCGATCACAGAAGTGTATCCTAAAACTCATATTGATGTTGATAAATCAGCATTAGAATTAGAGGACTACGATTGCTTTTTGTCAGGCCAGACAGGAAGAGGAGTTTGTATTTATATGAGAAAGTCTCTTAACGCTAAGCTCGTTGAGGACCTGACTAGCTCAATCTATGAGGAAAGTGTTTGGTGTGAGATGAGACTGCAGAGTGAAGAGAGACTACTACTTGGTTGTATCTACAGAAGTCCAAATTCCATAGATTTGAATAATACAAGGTTGACGGACCTAATTAGCAAAGCTAGCAAGATGAAGTATTCGCACCTTGTTATAGTTGGAGACTTCAACTACCCAGATGTAGAGTGGGAATCATGGACATCAAATGCAGGTGAAGGCCATGGTAGTTCAGCACTCATCGACTGCCTGCAGGATAATTACCTCCACCAGCTGATCGATTGCGACACTAGACACAGAATAGGACAGAACAGCAGTCTACTAGATCTATTAATTACCAACGACGAATCACTAATTAGTGATGTGAAAAGTAGCAGCCCGCTTGGAAAGAGTGACCATGTCACCCTCTTCTTCAAATTGGACTGCTTTGTAACAACCGACCGGACAAAAATTAAAGAAAGATTTCTGTACAAGAAGGGTGCCTATGATATGATGAGGAACGAATTAGGAGATGTTAACTGGAAACAAGATATGTGCACCCTTGATGTCAACGAATCGTGGATATTCTTTGAGAATAAACTTAAGAATGCAATGGGAAACCACATTCCTAAAGTCAACCCTACCAAATGTGACCAAAAGCAGAAGAAATTCTAGCCATTGTGGATGAATAAAGACGTCATGCAAAAGGTGAAGAAGAAATATAATGCCTGGAAGCGTTATACTAGAACGAGAGAATACAAGTACTATGAAGAATATTGCCATATACGAAATGAAGCCACCAAAGAAGTGAGAAAAGCCAAGAAATACTACGAGAGAAATCTTGCCAATGAGACAAAAACTAACCCTAAAGCCTTCTGGAAGTATGTGAGGTCAAAAACCAAAGTCAAGTCAGGAGTGAAGGACCTACTAAAAGAAGATGGATCTTATGCACATACAGATGGTGACAAGGCAGAGATTCTGAACTCCTTCTTCGCTAGTGTGTTCACAGACGAAGATTTAAGTGATGTACCAGTTCCCGATAATATGTTTGATGGCGATAAACTTACAGATGTAGTCTTTACCGTGGAAGAAGTGGCGAAACAGTTGCAGAAACTCAACCCAACAAAATCCCCTGGACCGGATGGACTGCACCCAAAGGTACTGAAGGAAGTATGTAATGAGATAGCACATCCACTTGCCATCATCTTTAGAAAGTCAATGGATGAAGGTGAAGTTCCAAAAGGTTGGAAAGTTGCTGAAGTTACTGCCATCTTCAAAAAAGGTAGTGCTGCAGATGCTGGGAACTACAGGCCAGTCAGCCTCACTTCGATAGTATGCAAGATTATGGAGTCTATCATCAGAAACCACACTATGGCATTTATGAACAAACATAACATCATTCAGGAGGAACAACATGGATTCAGACAGGGTCGCTCGTGTGTAAAGCAACTACTCGTTCTAATGGAAATGTGGACAAAACTGCTGGAGGAAGGTGCGGATATTGATGTAGTCTACCTAGATTTCCGGAAAGCATTTGACTCTGTCCCACACCTGCGCCTCCTGAAGAAGGCCGAAGCAAATGGAATTGGTGGCAAGCTGATTCGATGGATCAAAAGTTTCTTGATTGGAAGAAAGCAACGAGTGTCTTTAAATGGTGAGAAATCAGACTGGGCCAGTGTGAGGAGTGGCATCCCGCAGGGCAGTGTTCTTGGGCCAATACTTTTCATAATATACATCAATGACCTACCAAATGTAGTTTCCAGTCTTGTAATGATGTTTGCGGACGACACCAAGATCTTCACTCCAGTCAAGGAAGAAGACGACTGTCAGAAATTACAGGAAGACCTCAACCGGTTGGGTGACTGGTCCTCAAAATGGCAGCTCAAATTCAATGTTGCTAAGTGTGGAGTACTGCACTACGGGAAAGGGGTCGACAGAGTCACTTACACCATGACAGAAGGAAACCACTCCAGAAATTTGAAAGAAATTGACGACGAAAAGGATCTTGGTGTCCTGTTTGATAAGTCACTAACTTTCAGTAAGCACATTGGAGCAATAGCAAACAAGGCAACTCGAATTCTAGGTGTAATAAAACGGACCTTTGACTACATGGATGAGGAGACTTTCAAGGCATTGTACAAGACCATGGTTCGCCCACATCTGGAGTACGCCAACAGCGTTTGGTGCCCCTACTTGAAGAGAGACATTAACAAGTTAGAAAAGGTGCAACGGAGGGCAACCAAAATTGTTCCATCTTTAAGGGAATTGCCATATGAAATGATGAGTACCTCACCAAAAACATTGACATGTACAGTTTTGCAGGATGTTCACCACAGGATATATGGAAATATTAAGTTCATTCTCTTCTGCTCTCACATTTGACTTCGCTACTTCCATTGCATTCAGTACTTTTGCAGTAAGTTTTGTGTGAATATGGATGGGCGTTTTATAAGGCTTCATTTAGCCTTCATTATGCAGAGCCCGAATCTACAGGTAAACAGGTAAACCGGTAAATGGACGAGCTGTCTAAACACCGTCACAAGTGTGAAGTTTTCATATTCAAAGGCAAATTATAAACAGGTAGCAAATTGTGTGGTGTGGCTGTGGTACTTTGTTTTATATTTTTTATTGCAAATTTCTCCCACTTAGAAAGATCCTATACTACTCTAATGTACTTCGTATTATTCCTTACATTTATGAAATTACTATGACACATGACAGGGCTTACCAAATGATGACTTTGTCCAGTTGTAAGGATTTTAAAGTTGCAAAAAACGTCTACAGTAAGTCGTTCACGGGGGCCGCCATCTTTCCTCTATGATTTAGTTGAGGGCGCTCTCCATAAAAATCTTTTCGCAATACCGGGGCGCGCGCGTAAAGCTTGGAATGAGGTGCATTGTGGTCTAGCTGGTATCCAAATTTGATCCATATATATCCCACAATGCACCTCATTCAACAGTCTGCGCTTGCGCATTGGTATTTGCGATAAGGTCTATGGTGCACACCGCACCTGCTCGTTGTTCCATCCATGGAGCATGGAGGAACTATTCTTAACTGGAAGAAACATGAGAAACAATCGCCTTGCGTGGGGCCGAATGTTGTTCAGCAAATTATAGACCTTTAGCAACTACACTGACTGATTAAATCTAATAAAAACTGACGAAATAGCTTTAGAAGTCACTCAGTCTGTCTGAGCTATACACTTGCAACAAAATGCTGAGGACGTTATAACAAAACAATTTTGTTTACTTTGACTAACTATAAAGTGATTGATTGCATGCTTTCGAAAGAGAAAGGTCAAAAGTAAACTTATATCTATCTTAACTCGTATTAAAATAAAGGTAATATGAAGTTCAGTTTCAGTGATGCACTTGTTTTTATATAATAGTTAGGGGCCTTAGGGCCTATGCAATGCGTTGAACAACCAGCAGGGAGCTCTCGGAGCGACCCTTGCTTCTCTCGGCTTATGGGGTTATGATGGCGTGGACACTAGGGGCGGACACTACTTGGTACTACTCAACATGTTTATTAGCCTTATTAAAGCCTTATTTTAACGAGTAATGGGGAAAGGTTGATAGTGGCGTATTCTCGCAACATCGACGACCAATTGAGCTCAAATTTTCACAGGTTTGTTATTTTTGTGGAGATACACCAAATGAGAAGACTGTCTTTGGCAATTATCAGTAGTGTCAACAAGGGTGTTTTTTCTTTCACTATGGTATTAATTCGCAACTTCGACGACCCAATTGAGCTCAAACTTTAACGGGTTTGTTATTTTATGTATACATTTATGTTGAGATAATGAGAACGGCTGGTCATTGCCAATTACCAATGGCAATAGTATCCAGCCTCGTCGAAGTGTACACTGTTCGTACATTTTTGTAATACAGTGTCAGCCGTCCGAGTCCCTGCTGATATGGTCCATTGCGGCCGTTGCTCATTGTGTGCTGTTCACTCAGTGCTCGAATGTTGACAGTTCAACTAGGCCTTCTTCTGCCAGCAGCGAACACGTTCTTCTTCCAGACACCCTAAAGACTTCCCCGATCTGCGTGCCCTAATTATACTTAAAAACATTCTTTTGTATGAATTTATGATGTTAACTAAACTTTTTCGGGTTATTGACTTTCTCCAACACTGATGCAAGTTACCTCCATTGTTGTATTGCCATCTTGTTAATCTTATGAGCATTCGCTTCCAACTTTTTATTTTAATTTTACGTGCAATGGAGAGTTGTTGGAAGTAGATTGTGAGAAAGATTAATTTATCACTCAAATGTTAAAAGGAACACGTTGCCTTGCATCGGATGATTTGGTCTACAAAAAGCGTTCGTAACCCTTTTTTATAAAATAAATATGGTTGGAAAGATGTTTTAAAAGTAGAATACAATGGCCCACACAAATTTGCCTCGAAATTGCGTGGTTTTCCTTTAACTGTGCGAAACTAACACGGTCGGCTATTTATGGGAGTAAAAAATTTGACTCCCATAAATGGCCGACCGTGTTAGTCGACGAGGTAAAAGGAAAACCGTGCAATATCGAGGCATGTTTGTGAGGATCATTGTATTTTACAACGTCTTTCTACCCATAATTAATTCGCTCAAAAGTTGCGATTTGATAGTGAATAATATGTTCTCGGTCGTCCTTAAACCTCTCCTTACCAATATCTTACGCATAATACGTACGCTTTACCATCAGTACCAATGTCTTACCAAATGCTTACGCAAATCAATGGCGAATTACCGTCTTCACAACATTCGCTGAATGTACGGAAGCGCTTCGTATTGCCCCTCTCACAGAGTGGCGAATGTTCTTGCGAACATGAATATTTGAATTTCGCGTTGAATTCGTCCAAAATGTCGGTTGGATAGTGAATATTTTCATCTCAGTCTCACCCCTCGATCGTCCTCGGCCGGCCCTCTCCTTGCCAATATCTTACGAATATATTACGAATGCTTACCAACGCTTGCCAATGCCTTTACGAACGTTGCAAACGCTTACGCACGCTTTACCAACGTTACCAATGACCGTCTTCGCAACATTCGCTGAAATTTACAAACCGGTTTGTAAATTGAGCGATCTTCGTAAGGAGGTGGGGAATAATTTGTGAACTTTCCGAATTTGTTACCAACGCTTACAAAGACACGGCGAATGTTGCGAAGTTTGAGCGATTGTCAAATATTTCCTTCCGATAGCATATTCGCCAGCATAATTCGCCGTGTGAGAGCAGCATAAAGTGACCGATCTTCGTAAGGAGGTGGAGAATGACTTGTGAACGTTTAGAGACTTTGTGGCGAATGTTGCTAAGTTTGAGCGATTGTTTAAATAGTTCCGTTCGTAAGCTCATTCGCTAGCATATTACCCCAAGTGTGAGAGTAGCATCAAGCCCGATTCATACTTCCTGCGAATGCGAATGGGAAGCGAATTTGACGTAAATGTGACGTCACAACCCTCCTTTCGCAGCGATATTTGCAAGTGAGTTGCCCAAAGTTGAACTGCTGCGAATTATTCGTTGCGAATTTGTGAGGTCAACATTCGTATCGCATTCGCATTCGTAGGAAGTATGAACCGGGCTTTAGGCTGCCATGCGATTTCCAGATGTTCGACATTGGCTCTCTTAATATTTAATTTATGCATGAGGTACGTCACAATGCTAACTCAAAACGAGGCGATGGGCGCAGCCACTGTAAGTGATGGGGGACGTGCGCCCATAGCCTCATTTTGGGTAAGACTTATGACGTCATGCATAAGTATTAAGAGAGGCGTATAGTTCCTTCTCACTATACCACCATTTCATTGTTAGGTGATCTGCAGAACTCTACCGTATATGAAAATGAAATCATTATTGCCCAAACTGAGTTTAGAGTGTTTGGCTCGTTAAAGGCACACTATTGTCAATTACTCAAAATAATTATTAACATAAAACCTTACTCGGTAACGACAGTAATGGAGAGCTGTACAGTGTGTAAAAAAAACATTGTGAGAAACAGCTCGCTCTGAAGCAGTTTTTGAGGAAGAGGTAATTTCTCTCTAAACTATTTGAATTTGATTTCGAAACCCAGAATTTGATTTATAGGTCTCTTAACAAAGAAGGGCATTTTTTTTCTTCCACTATTCTCTCGCAACGACGACCAATACTGAGCTCAATTTTTCACAGGTTTGTTAGTTTATGCATTATGTTGAGATCCACCAAGTGAGAAGACTGGTCTTTGACAATTATTATAACCAATAGTGTCCAATGTCTTTAATATTGATAACATTGATAACGTCATTACTCTCAAATTGTTACGTACACATCGTTTGTCTCTTTTCTAAATTGTGGCCTATAAATACCTTTATCACGCTGTCACTATCTTGGTCAAGTTCCCTGTTTCCAATAACAGTAATTAATGCTAACATTCATTGCGCATGGCACCAGACTATTATTTCGTCCAGCCTCAGTTTGATTACCGTAATGAGTTGGAATGAAGTAAAATCAAGATGACCACACACCGTGATAGAGGTCTATAGGCGTCGGTATTTTATTGAAACAAGTTCGACAGAGCAACAAGCCGCCGTCAAAGCTTCAAAAAGTACCGGATGCACCCCAAGGAGAAAACAAAACAACGATGTCACTAATTGTTTGTTTGAGCATTGAGGGCCTCCGAAAGGGGGTTCAACAACGGCCGAATAGTGACCTGGGGTTGTTGACTTCCAACTTGATAACATAACTTGGATGATATGCATAAAGGCCCTTAAAAACTGGTCCTAGTTGCTGAGAGGTATTAGGGACATTTTTCAAGATTGATGCTCGGACGTTTGGAAAAATTACACTGGTGTAGGGGTGTATTGATGCAGGCTCGAGAATAATGAATAATCCCCTCTACTGTAAAAAGCTGTCAGACTTCTAAGTATTTTTCGTGTTTTTGAATATTAAGCATTGTACATTGTATTCTATGGGAGTTCATTAAATGGGGTGCACCCTTCAACCTAATTCCGGAAACTGTCGACCCCCTCGGACCGTCCATATGGCAAAAGAGCCCAACTAAAAAAAAATCAATTTTGAGAAAATCATGCAAACACGGAGATATGTTCTTTTGCCATAAAATTAGATGAAATTTTTAAAAGAGGTTGTGATAGAACAAGTTATATTCACAAACAAACATAGTACGCATTTCAAACATTAAAATAATAAAGCCCTCGATTCCACCAGAAATTATCTTAATATTTAAGAAACAAAAATGTCTGAGTTATGCTGTTTTACCATGGTCGCCCTGTTATCTTGTTCAAACCAGGGCCTCTGTTGAGTTTCCGCAATGCATTCCCGTATAGGCTAGGCCCATTGTTTCTCATGTTTCGTATCCCGGTGTTCTCATCAGGTTGTTGAAAAGAAAACTTAATAATTAGATTTTGAAAGTCTTTAAAATAATAAAAGTCAAAAACATTTCCTGTGTGATGCGTCAATGTCGCCAACAGACTGTGCAGGGTCAAGGGTTGAACTCGGCAGCTAGCTGGTTTAATGGCGCACACCATGTGGCACTAAGAGATAAGACTTTGCCATAATACAGGACATTGATCACCAACCAAACCTGCATCAAAAACAGACCAGAATCTTAATCAGAAAAGAAAGGTGATTAAGATCTGCAACGTCCATAAATGTTTATGTTCGAAATACAAATTGTTCCGTGGCCGCAGTTTTTGTCATCACATAATTATTTACTTTTCTGTTACGTCTTGTGTTGAGTTAACCCCCACCCCTTGCCCAAAAGATAACGGAAAAGCTGAGTGAGAAATTAAAAGAGAATACATTTATTTTCCTACATTTATTTTTTCAGACCCTTATAATAAAACGTGCATCGGACCTCAACACAATGAACGCTTGAAATCTAAATTGCGAATTTACTAATATTGAAGATTCGGGACAACAAAGAGTAATTTGAACTTCTAGTGCTCATACATCCAGGTACACAAGCCGAACTTCCATAACGCATCAGAGAGTATTAATTTCGAAATTAAATCGGTTCCCTGAGCAGGCCCAAGACCCCCGGGCCCAGGTTGTGTTGTTTTGTTTGCTTTTGTTGTTGTTCTTGTTGCTGTTGTTGTTGTTGTTTGGTGGTTTGTTTTTTAGAACAGAATTTAGGATAAAACTGCTGCTTTTGCTCAAAAGATGTTTAGAATGCACCAAAAGCATTGCATGCCGCTCACACACTATGAGGAATCGCCAAGGGTCCACCTTTGTTAATGCGTTGATGTTGACATTTTTTATAGAAAATGAATAATAAATTGGCTAAAGGCACTGGACATGATTGGTATTTATTACTAAAAAAAATTGTTGACATCAGAGCTTACTTGGTAACGAGCAATGGAGAGTTGTTGATAGAACAATACATTGTGAGAAACGGCTCCCTCTGAAGTCACGTCGTCTTTGAGAAAGAGGTAATTTTTCACTCGTATAATAAAAGACTTCATGCCTGAAGCCTTTTATTACAATTATAGGCATCTGAAGGTACACAATTTTGTGCAACAAGTGTGTTTTTTCTTTTACTACTCTCTTGCATCTTCGATGACCAACCGAGTCAAAATGTTCACAGGTTAATGTATGCATCATGTTAGGTTAATACACCAAGTGAGAATACTGGTCTTTGACAATTACCAACCATGTCCAAGAACCTTTTTAAAATACGCAAATAAAGCATAATGACACACCAGAAAGGTTCAGGCCTATAGGCAATGTTATTTCCTTTGCATCAAAACTGCCACTGTCGTGTTACTTTTAAGGACTTTGTTTTTCTAAATCGATTTAAAAAAGGGAATCCTTGAAAAAAAATCGGAATTTGTTTGAGAATGATGGCTAAACTGTATTCTATAGGGAACAAAATCACTGCAGTGCCTTTTGTACACCAATGCATTGGAAGTTATTGTTGTTGAAACGAACGGAGGCACGATAGATGGGGCTCAGATAAATCAAGTGAAATTTAAAAGTTTTCACCTTATTTGTTAGGTTCCGCGGCCTCGTTGGTGTTGGTGGTGTCACAGTCACGTGTCTCTCTCTTACGGAGACGTACTTCCGCTTCACGTCTCAGGTATGAAACCCAAGATGCCCATGGAATGACTCCACCTATATAGACGCAATAACACATAATCAGAATCTGTTTGAATGGGTGCTAGATAACACGAACCCCTTAAAGTCACCTGGAAGTGGTATTTTGTCAAAATAAAGCTTTTGTCACTTATATTAAATGTGTTTTGATGTGTGGAATGTGAATAAACAGTTAACTAAGGTTCTACAAAATTAGTTGTTATCTTATTTACAAATTTAAGAGTATACCCCGACCCGAGAGGGTGCTGTTCGTGACGTCAATCGAGGCGCGATATTTGAAGATAAAATGCTGCACAGCGCTAAAAAAGACGTCGGACCGGACCACACGGCACTATTGCTCCCTCTGAGTCTGACCAGCCATGCAGACTCTTTAGTTGTTTTGCTGCATCCATCAGCAATACACTTGGTCGGCATTGCCGGAAAAAATGCAAGAAAAATTTCTTTTTCGAAACGTACAAACTCACGGCTTGGACTTGCATGTACTTTGCACGAGTGTTTACTCTACGCATCAAGGCAAAGTCTGTTGCCTCGATTGGCGTCACAAAAGGGGTAGGCGGAGTCAACCCCTTAAATAACTTTATCTATAATTTAAACAATAAAATTGTTACCAAATATATATACTCTTATGTTTGGAAAAATAAAAAAATTATTTCCAGGTGACTTTAAAAACAAACATTTAGATTAAAGAGGGCGCTTTGAAAAAAGCGGGTGTTGTCAAGGTTTAACTAGAACGATGTTTGAATACCAGCCTACGATTGATAATACATGGAGGAAGGAAATAGTTTCTTCCTCCATGATAAATACTAGTCCGTGTTCTTACTTTGAGCTACTTCACCCTCTGCAGTTACTGAGTGCTCCTGAAACCCAACCAACATCATCAACACCACCACACTAACCACTATCAAACGTGTTCGTGATGCCATTGTATTTTCAAGGTTTCTTCTTCAGCTACAGGCGTATTCTGTGAAGTTACAGTGATAAAAGAAGAAAGATTGTTTATTTTTTACAATTAATGCTAACGTTGGAAATATTTGCAAAATCAAAACCCATCAAAACTTGTAACGTTGATGTTTGCCCGTATACAAGGCAATGGATTAGGTGCAGCAAGATCAACCCAAACGCCGTGGCTCTCGTACGTTAAGACTTGCAGAGCAGCACTCTTTGTAAAAGACAAATCGTCTTCTCATACTCTGGCTAAGCTCATAATAAGACGCATACAAACTGTTAAAGTCACCTGGAAATATAATTTTTTTTTCTTTCAAACATAAGAGTATATGCTTACGAACAATAACACAATTTGTTTCTGTCTAGTCTCTTGTTCTTCTCCTTTACTCAAAAAAACAAACGAGGCTCAAATTGAAAAAAGAACTGAATATTATGTGCAATTAGAACTGCAACTTTTGCACACACTTCAAAACAATTTAAGCGCTCAACGATTAAATGCACTGGACACTATTGCCAATTGGTCAAAATAATTGTAAGCATAAACAGCACTCAAAATATTGTGCAACAATGGGAGTTTTTTTTTACATTATTTTTTTGCAACTTCGATGACGATTGAGCCAAAATGTTCACAGATTTGTTATTGTATGCATGTTTGAACACAAGTGCGAATATTGGTCTTTTTACATTGCCAAAGCTGCCAAGTGTATTTAACTTACCGGGTTACTGAAATAGGACGACAGGAAATCCAGCCAAACTTGTTGAGCTTGAAAATCAGTTTCTCGACTGAATTTACAGGTTGTTTAGACGAAACTGAGCAAATGAGTTTAATTGAAAGCACTTTGTATTTGTCGCGGTGTTAGCTGCGCATGCAGGCACCGGGTGGTTGTTATGTATGATGCTATTGTTTCATTGATTGCTACGACCATGGAACGACCCACATAATAGACACAAATATGCTACCAGGACTCTTTACTTTTGCGTGTGTTTTATCTTCATGGTTTCATAAAGCACTTTTGAAACTGGAGGTCAAGAGTTGGCGTCATATGCATCGAATGGTACTAATAAGACAGTAGAAAATGATTAGAAAATACACCTTCATTAAAACAAGTGGTCTGCGGTGTATTGTATTTTGGTGTGAAGCCAGAATATTATGTGATCACTAACTTAAGAGCATTCAAAATCCTGCATCCAGGTATTTAACAAGTAGGGCAGCTCTTTTCAGTTAGAAGTCTTCCGAATTCCGAAAATTCTACTCCACGGTATATATAGTAGAATACTCTCTTAAGTAAAAGAGTGAACATTTCACTCTGTTGTCCGAGTGGTGTAAGTTTCGCTCTTTTGAGAGTGAAAGTCAATCTGTGTCACTCTTACTGAGTGAAATTTGAACGAACTTCACTCTAAATGGAGTTGAAATTTCCCGTCTTCCACTCTATAGAAGGAGTTGTCCGCCACATTGCTCTTTGCAAGAGTGTAATGGCGGACAAAACGAGTGGTTTTTCAAAAAAGTTCTCAAAAGAACATTATCTACCTGGCAAGTATATGCACTCATGACTCTTAACCGCAATATTCAATATTTTTCAAATTTATTTTGAACCATTTCAATGTATTGTCTAGTAAACAGAGTGTGTAATAAAATCAAAGAACCCAACGGCTCTAAAGTAGTTCACTATTCAGATTTAAATGGCGACGTGACTTGTGTATCTATCTTTCCTCCTTCATAACCTGACAATGTAAGCACAACTCTGTTTACAGTATTAATTCAGCTTTGTTTTTGTTTTTTTAAGACTTTGATGTCTGTTTTGGTTTACTTTTTGGTAGGCTTTGGTTATTACTTGTTTTTTTTTTTTTTTTTTTACTTAAGCCGGAAATTGGTTTGTTATTACCCGGACACTCGTGTGTTTTAACAACAGACGAATAATATTGTTTGTGTTCTGGTTTCGATCCAAATGGAGCTGCCAAGATTCAATAAGTGTAAAGTGGTAAACATGTCTATTGAAACACAGATTGAATGGTGAGAAGCACCATGCCGGTTATGGCGTCGTGTTTTCACTTATAAATTAAAAGTGTAATAATGTAATCCTCAAAAATGCTGAAAACAACATTTCAATCCTTAGTTTACAATTATTAAAATATGTTCACTCTGTTAAAAAAAATGTGTCCGCAAATGAATTGACAATGGTTTCCGGACCTAGTCGTTGCAATCATACCGTGGAAAGGGAAAGAAAACCAAACTCCTGATCTTATCGGCACGCTCTTGGATGTACTGGGGTTTTTCTTCGGCTTCTTCCGCATTTTCTATGTAGACGTCGTCGCCATCGGACGCAGGGAACCGGAGCTCATAAAGGACACATAATAATGAAGCCAATTTATCTAGCATCGCAGCTCTTCTTTATTGCTGTTTGTTTCGCACGGTGTTGGGGCCTTTCAACAACAGGTAGGGGTAGGGTGGAGTGTAGTTTATGACAATTAAAATAACTCGATCATGTCTCAAGCAAAAAGAAATGAGCAAACATACATCCACAGTAGTGGTAATTTTTGTGAAGGGCATATAAGTTAACATTTTGTTCAACTTGTTCTGTATTTTTAATAAGAACCCTAAATCTGCTGGAATGATTGACTTCTTTATTTTTATGAGCTGTCGCAATCATTTATATGGCTACGATCTTGACTGACATAGCCTGCTGCCAGGGGCGTAGACATGTGGGGACTCTTTGCCCGACATTATATATAAAAAATAAATACAAACATTACAGACCTACTTTCTATTCTAGGGTAAGAAGGTTATTTTGCTTTCTCTGTCCTATTTTGGGTTTTCTATCCTTGCTGTGGTCTGAAGTTTTCCCACCGTTTGCCCGAATTTAGTAGGGCTATCCCCTGTCTATATGCATGCTGCACAATCTGAACGGGAAGTTCACGGTATTAAGACGTAATAATCATCCTTCTCGGGGGGGGGGTGAATATTTCTGTATGTGTTTATGTTTCTCGTAACCTTTACAACGATTTCGACTTTCAGATAATACACTGGACTGTTTTTGCAATTAAGTTATTTGATTTGACTTTGCTGCAGCGGACTTCCTGCTTGTGGCAGATTACGGCAATTCGACCATCTACGTAGGGAGTCTTGTTGATTTTGATCTTAGCCCTCTACCTCTAAATAACGTTAAAGGCCCGGTTGCTGTTGAGTATGACCCTATTAATAAGATGGTTTACTGGACTCAATCGGACAAACCAAGAATCAAACGGGCTAGACTGGATGGGTCTCTGCAACAAACACTGGTTGCCGAAAATCTATCCGGTAAGTTGAATATCTGATGTTTCCATTATTACTTCTTGTGCCAGTCACTTCATTGTGGAAGATGCAGTCATTTTCATGGGGGCGGGGGGGGGGGGGCAAGCAAGGAAAACCAGGGGCAAAGACGTATATCAATAGGTCATTTCAACTTGGTTTCGGGTGGTCCTCCAATGTTTAACCCAAGGGGGGTGTCTGGCGGGCCCAATGCAGTAATGCTCTAAATGTAACATTTATTTGTTCATGTACTCGAATATTGATACCTCGTTTCTTTAAACCAAAGTTCGCTGGACTGCCTCTCGGGCAATCTCGGTAGTCTAGTTGGTAAGACACTGCTCTAGAATTACATGGGTCGTGGGTTCGAATCCCACTCGTGTAATATGCCTGTGATATTTTTTTTCCACACGATTCGGGGAAGTACTGAGTAAACTGTGCAACACAGGTTAAAACAAAACTAAAAATTTTGAATTGTGTTCCGTTTATGACGTCAATGCAGGTCCCGAAGGTGTAGCCCTTGACCCACAGGAACAGCTGATGTTCTGGACGGATACCAGTCCCAATAGTAGGATCGAACGATCATTAACTGATGGATCAGAGAGACGGGTTATTGTATGGCAGGGTGTAACACATCCCCGTGACATAGTTGCTGACAGCCTTGGAAGGTACCGTAATCACAAACATACTTCATTAATAAGAACCTCGTTGGTTGCAACAAAAAGCTATACGAAGCCACAACTATTATTATTATTATTAGTATTATTATTATTATTATTATTATTATTTCATTTTATCACAGCATGCAAAAGAAAGATCTCATTTTCCTTTGTGCCGGTAACTCCTCGAGCCGGGCTACGTCCCGTAGCCTTAGATTTCAAGGGTCTTTCTCAGGATCCTCGCTGTTCCCAAAAGCGCTGCCTTCTGTAACAGATCTACCCTCACATTTGTCCCTATTTCATCTAGATGTTTCCCCGGTGCTTTGGGAATGGTGCCAAGTGCTCCAACCACCACGGGGACTACTTTTACCTTTACCTGCCAAATCTTACGAAGTTCCCTGGCCAGGTCCTGGTACTTCTCGATCTTTTCCATCTCCTTCGAAGCTACCCTTATATCACCTGGCACAGCTATGTCAATGAGATGACACATCTTCTTCGTCTTATCTAATAGCACAACATCCGGACGCCTATGTTGTATAACATGATCGGTCTGAATGTTAAAGTCCCATAGGATCTTGACCTGGTCGTTCTCTACAACTTTCTCCGGAACATGGTCGTACCATTTCGCAAGCACTTTGACACCATACTTCTTACACAGATCCCAGTGAATCACCTTGGCCAGCTTGTCATGTCTTCCTTTGTACTCCGTCTGGGCCATCTTACTGCATTCGCTAACAATATGAAATACAGTCTCCTCTGCTTTATTGCACATTCTACACATAGGAGAGACGTTTGCTTTCTCTATCCTTGCCTTCATTACATTTGTCCTTAGAGACTGGTCTTGCGCCGCAGTAATCAAGCCCTCTGTTTCCTTCTTTAGTTCTCCACTCTTTAACCAATTCCATGACTTGCTGCTGGCCACTTCCTCAGTACACCTCAAGAACCGGCCATGAAGTGGTTTGTTCCTCCAATCTTGATGTCTTTCCTCCTTCCTTTCCCTCTTGTACTCTTTCGGCCCAACTTCCAACAAGCTCTCCTCGGTCCTCCTGACATGACAATGCAAGCTTCTGCGCTCGATGTTAACACTGTCCGCCACGCTAAGCAACCCCCTTCCACCCTCTGACCTCGGAAGATAGAGTCTACTAACATTTGACCGCGGGTGTAGCATGCCATGCATGGTCATTAGTTTTCTTGTCCTGTCAGTGACATCCAGATCTTCCTTAGTCCACTCGACAATACCCGCACTGTACCTCATCAAAGACACGGCCCATGTGTTAATCGCCTTAATCATGTTCCCCCCGTTTAGTTTAGACTTCAAACATTTCTTTACACGCCTGATGTATTCTGCCTTCAGCCTTACCTTTGATTCCTTGTGAAGGACATGGTCCGATTCAAGTACACCAAGATACCGATAACTCTCCTCCTCACCCAAAGCCCTCAACTGTGCACCATCTGGCAGAGCAATGCCATCGGAATGTACCATCTTCCCCCTCTTCATGGTCATTGAAGCACATTTCTCCAGACCGAACTGCATCCCAATGTCATCACTGAAAATCCTGACGGTCTGCACCAAAGAGTCGATCTCGGCCTCATTCTTCGCAAACAACTTCAAATCGTCCATAAAAAGCAGATGGTTGATCTTACATCCGTCCTTCTTCATTACATAACCTGCACTCACCTTCCTTAGAATCATCGACAGGGGCATCAGTGCAAGAACAAACAGCAGCGGAGACAGAGAGTCACCTTGGAAAATACCTCTTCTTATGCATACCTTGCCCAGATTATCATCGTTGGCTGTCAGATTTGTTCGCCACATCTTCATGCTCTCACCTAAAAGACGTTTTACTGCATCAGCCACTCCAACCATATCCAGACATTCCATTATCCATGTGTGCGATACCATGTCATACGCCTTCTTGTAGTCAATCCACGCCATTGCCAAATTAGTCTTTCTGCTCCTGCAGTCCTTCAGTACAGCCTTATCGATGATAAGTTGATCCTTCGTACCTCTGGACCGCTTCTTACAGCCTTTCTGCTCCTCCGGAAACAACTGCTGGTCATCCATATGGCGATATAGGTCTTCTGCAATCATACTGGTCAAGAGTTTATACATCACAGGTAAGCACGTGATTGGTCTATAATTACTGGCAATGTTACCTTTCTTGACATCCTTCATGATCAGCACTGTTTTTGCCTCAGTCATCCAAGATGGGACCTTACCCTGTACTAGACAGTCTTGCAATTGTAGGGCCATTCGCTCATGCAAACTACGGAAGTTCTTCAACCAGTACCCATGCACATGGTCCATACCCGGGGCTTTCCAATTTGGCACCTTCTTTATCTGACTCTTAACCTTGTCCACGTCAATCTGGAACCCTTCTTGCTGTTGTACCCCTCTCAATTCATCTTTCACATCTGTTAGCCATTCCGCTTGTCGGTTGTGTTTTACTGGTTTGTCCCAAATACCACCCCAGAAAGTTTTTGCCTCTGTTGGTCTCGGGCCCGCTTGCGTGCTGTCAGCCTTCCCATCCAATGGGAGACTTTCTGGGACGATAGAGGGCAGCAGACTTACCGGGTAAATCCATTGTTCTCAGAATTATGCGCATGTTCAGAACTACGTAAACAATGGGAATTTACCCGGTATGTCTGCTGCCGCCTAGCGTTGGAAAGTCTCCTATTCCTTAAACAACTGACGCTGATTGGTGTTAAATAATATATTCTGGTGAAATTGCCTAACCCTGTCGTCATACCTCTTCACTTTTGCAGCCTTAGCCTTAACCCTTTGCTTAATCTCCTCTATTACAACACTCACACCCTTACGTTTGACGTTGTACTTTGTCATAATTGTATTCCTTAAGTCTGAACTATTCAATAAACCCTTATTCATTTGTTCTATTCTACTGAGATCTCTTCGCAAATCTTTAACTTGACCCTCCAGCCGACGTTTCCACCATGGTGTACTGTTCCCTTGTTGAGACACCTCTACCCCTAACTTTTCCCCTACTACAACTGCCCCTGCAAAAATAAGACTGTTAGTTTCCGATAAATTATCCGTACTTACCGACCCAAGGACTTTACTTACCACGGCTGACATTTCTGTCAGCCTTTTCCTTGGGACCCGGCGCAAAGCTGGAATACTCCACCCGTTTGACCCCTTCGCCGCTTCCATCATCACCTCTTGAAGCCTAGCCTTAATCTGCACTTCCTCCTCCGTGAATTCTACGCCCTCCTCATCGTCGATGCCATCATCATGCTGACCATTTCGCAACCCTGGCTGGTTCACCTCATCTTCACTCTGTGAGCTAGCAGCAGCCGCCTCCTCCGGTATTTGGTGGTTAACAATATCTGTTCCATCACTTTCAGCTTGTACTATCCTCCTCATCTCCTCAATTTCCACATTGGTTAACCACTGGTTCCGTTTGATAGTACTTATCTGGTCTGCAAGACGCTGCTCACTAATCTCAAACATTCCTTTATCTTGCCATAGGCTTATCATTCTCCTTCTGTATCCTCTCTTGTCCGGTTCACTCTTAATATAACAGTCCATCGCAATTTTGTTATCGTTCTTACTCCATTTTCTCCTGGTTCCACCACGAATCCCGTTGTGAGCAGTTTGGATACGATCTGGTAGCACCTGCTCAGGCATACCAACCAGATCGGGTGAAGGACTTCCTCTCTGGGAGTTTGTCACTCTTTCACCGTTGAATTGATGCTCCATAGCACTCATTATTAACATCACAAAATTGTGAGAAAGTTTATAGTTTCAGGGAGAATCACATACAGCAACGCTGTAGAATATCCAACCCTACGAAGACTTAACACTGGTTGTAATCAAGATGTTCCAAAGGACGCGGATGATGCGCGCGTCCGTTCACTGATTCAATGCACACGGTGCGGTATACGTTGTAGAAAGTTTTCCGAATAAGAAAAAAATCCAACCTTTTTCCACCAAAAATAGCAACAAGGTGTTAACTAGTTGCCTTCAAACTTACCCTGCGGTGTCTACCAAGTAGTACCAACAAGGAGTTAACTTTTGGTGCAAAACAAACAGCGGGAAACAATATTTATCTCCTATAGAATCGAGAGCCGATCTGAAGCAGTGTTCCTTGTCTCGTCGCCATTTATTATTATTATTATTATTATTATTATTATTATTATTATTATTATTATTATTATTATTATTATTATTATTATTATTATTATTATTATTATTATTATTATTATTATTATTATTATTATTATTATTATTATTATTATTATTATTATTATTATTATTATTATTATTATTATTATTATTATTATATTATTATTATTATTATTATTATTATTATTATTATTATTATTATTATTATTATTATTATTATTATTATTATTATTATTATTATTATTATTATTATTATTATTATTATTATTATTATTATTATTATTATTATTATTATTATTATTATTATTATTATTATTTCATTTTATCACAGCATGCAAAAGAAAGATCTCATTTTCCTTTGTGCCGGTAACTCCTCGAGCCGGGCTACGTCCCGTAGCCTTAGATCTCAAGGGTCTTTCTCAGGATCCTCGCTGTTCCCAAAAGCGCTGCCTTCTGTAATAGATCTACCCTTACATTTGTCCCTATTTCATCTAGATGTTTCCCCAGTGCTTTGGGAATGGTGCCAAGTGCTCCAACCACCACGGGGACTACTTTTACCTTTACCTGCCAAATCTTACGAAGTTCCCTGGCCAGGTCCTGGTACTTCTCGATCTTTTCCATCTCCTTCGAAGCTACCCTTATATCACCTGGCACCGCTATGTCAATGAGATGACACATCTTCTTCGTCTTATCTAATAGCATAACATCCGGACGCCTATGTTGTATAACATGATCGGTCTGAATGTTAAAGTCCCATAGGATCTTGACCTGGTCGTTCTCTACAACTTTCTCCGGAACATGGTCGTACCATTTCGCAAGTACTTTGACACCATACTTCTTACACAGATCCCAGTGAATCACCTTGGCCAGCTTGTCATGTCTTCCTTTGTACTCCGTCTGGGCCATCTTACTGCATTCGCTAACAATATGAAATACAGTCTCCTCTGCTTTATTGCACATTCTACACATAGGAGAGACGTTTGCTTTCTCTATCCTTGCCTTCATTACATTTGTCCTTAGAGACTGGTCTTGCGCCGCAGTAATCAAGCCCTCTGTTTCCTTCTTTAGTTCTCCACTCTTTAACCAATTCCATGACTTGCTGCTGGCCACTTCCTCAGTACACCTCAAGAACCGGCCATGAAGTGGTTTGTTCCTCCAATCTTGATGTCTTTCCTCCTTCCTTTCCCTCTTGTACTCTTTCGGCCCAACTTCGTCTGCCCTCGTGTACCTTTGTGCAACTTTCAACAAGCTCTCCTCGGTCCTCCTGACATGACAATGCAAGCTTCTGCACTCGATGTTAACACTGTCCGCCACGCTAAGCAACCCCCTTCCGCCCTCTGACCTCTGAAGATAGAGTCTACTAACATTTGACCGCGGGTGTAGCATGCGATGCATGGTCATTAGTTTTCTTGTCCTCCTGTCAGTGACATCTAGATCTTCCTTAGTCCACTCGACAATACCCGCACTGTACCTCATCAAAGACACGGCCCATGTGTTAATCGCCTTAATCATGTTCCCCCCGTTTAGTTTAGACTTCAAACATTTCTTTACACGCCTGATGTATTCTGCCTTCAGCCTTACCTTTGATTCCTTGTGAAGGACATGGTCCGATTCAAGTACACCAAGATACCGATAACTCTCCTCCTCACCCAAAGCCCTCAACTGTGCACCATCTGGCAGAGCAATGCCATCGGAATGTACCCTCTTCCCCCTCTTCATGGTCATTGAAGCACATTTCTCCAGACCGAACTGCATCCCAATGTCATCACTGAAAATCCTGACGGTCTGCACCAAAGAGTCGATCTCGGCCTCATTCTTCGCAAACAACTTCAAATCGTCCATAAAAAGCAGATGGTTGATCTTACATCCGTCCTTCTTCATTACATAACCTGCACTCACCTTCCTTAGAATCATCGACAGGGGCATCATCGCAAGAACAAACAGCAGCGGAGACAGAGAGTCACCTTGGAAAATACCTCTTCTTATGCATACCTTGCCCAGATTATCATCGTTGGCTGTCAGATTTGTTCGCCACGTCTTCATGCTCTCACCTAAAAGACGTTTTACCTTACCTTTGATTCCTTACCTTTGATTCCTTTTGATTATTATTATTATTATTATTATTATTATTATTATTATTATTATTATTATTATTATTATTATTGTTATTATTATTGTATTACTCTTAGAGTGCATGTATCTACATTAAAGACCCTGGACACTATTGGTAATTGTCAAAGACCAGTCTTCTCACTTGGTGTATCTCAACATGTGCATAAACAAACCTGTGAAATTTTGAGCTCAATCTGAGGTCTCGAAATCAAATTCGTTCAGGTTACTTTTTTTTCTCGAAAACTACGTCATTTCAGAGGGAGCCGTTTCTCACAAAGTTGTATATTATCAACCTCTCCCCGTTAATCGTAGTCAAGTGAGGTTTTATGATAATTAATTATTTTGAGTAATTACCAATAGTGTCCAGTGTCTGTAAGGCGCTTGTATACGGACAGAAATATATATTTTTTATCGACCATAGCACATTTTAAGGTTAACAATTTGCAGCTGCGGCGCATTCAGCAGCTAAGTGCCAGACACACCAGTGTCAAACCCCTTCTTTCGTAGCGAGATACGCCTCTCTTTTATGCATGACGTCATAATTCTTACCCAAAATTAGGCTATTGGCGCACGTCCCACATCACTAGCAGTGGTTGCGCCCATCGCCTCGTTTTGAGTTAGCATTGTGATGTACCTCATGCTTAAGAGGCGTATTGGGTTCTTTTACGTGCATACACAACACACACATGACCTATATACGACTTTACGTCCCATCAGAAGGTCGTGGTAATGTCTTGATTTCGGACGTAAAGTGTCACGACCAGGGCCCAATTTAACAAAACACGTTTTTAAAAGCATTCTTTTTTGCTAAAAGCGTCCCTCAGCAAAATTTATATTTCCTAAAGCTGCTCAACCGCAGTAAGCACACGAGTGTGACGTAATAATGCCAATCCATGGTGAACGTTCATTGCGCGCCTAGAAATGTTCTGCCAGCTTGATACGTGTATGCTTACGCATTTTTTCTGCTACAATAAGCACATGGTTAAAGACACTATTGGTAATTATTTGCTTAAAACCGTACTTGGTAACGATCTTGGGTGAGGTTGATCGTACAACACATTGTGAGAAACGGCTTCCTCTGGCAGTAACGTAGTTTCGAGAAAAAAAAATCCACGAATTTGATTTTGAGACCTCAGAATTAGATTTTGAGGTCTCGAAAACACACAACTTTGTGTGACAAGGGTATATTTCTTGTGTTATTTTCTCGCAACGTTGACGACCAATTGAGCTCAAATTTTCACAGGTTTGTTATTTTATGCATATGTTGAGATACACAAAGTGATGACAGTGGTCTTTGACAAATAATACCAAACGTGTCCAGGGGTCGATTTCACAAAGAGTTAGGACTCGTCTTATCTCGAGTTAGGACGAGTAACTCGTCCTAACTTAGGATCAATCTTAAGGACTGCATGCTACAGTGTAGGGTTGGGACTCGTCCTAAGTTCTAAGATTAGTCTTAAGTTAGGAAGAGTTTTGTGAAATCGACGGCAGTTTCTTTAAACATCAGCTTGATGGACTTTGGGCCCGGGACTCGAACCTCTCTGCTGGTTAGAAACACCATTGCTTTGAGTCCGGTGTTAGGGTTAGGCTGAGGGGAGGTCCCGAGAGTGTTCTACCCCACATAGTATTATTAATGGTCCAACATCGTGTTGTATTATTTATTGCACAGGCATATTTACTGGACTTGCTGGGGAAACAATGCGAAAATCGAACGGGCCGATTACAATGGACGTCATCGAGTTACACTTGTTGAAAAATCGCTCTGGAAACCAAACGGAATTGCCCTTGACGTCAGAGGTATGGTCGACCTATACTTTAAAATTATACTTAGACTAGAAGTATGGGCGTACAAAAGTTGTTATCAAAAATACTATAATGTACTTTTAAAACTAATTTTTACTCACTTCTTTATAAAAGTTTGTTTGTTTCAATACCGGTCACAATGGGAAGTAAAATAAGAAAGCAAATTAACCAAATATGTGTCGCCCTGCATGCTACAATACAACTACAATCAGAAATTATGTTTAACACACAGGATATTTCAAATGACCTATGAGAATCATTCAATAGGCTGGGTTGCACCCTCCATGGCACAATCATCAATCGAAATCTTCATTTAAAAGTAAGCATTAACTGCATAGCGGTTTGCAGTAATCGTGACTACCTTCATGTTAAAATAGACCGATCGCGCTACCAATGTTTACATGGGATCACGTGATCGACCTGAGATAGATGGGTTTAGAAAAACACAGCTACACAGTAAAGACATGAGAAGACTCGGACCGATGGACCATAATCGGTTGTATTTTCGATAAATAACTCCTTTATGTTTAAACAAAGCCCTTTTGTTAAAGTTGAATGTTGTGACTTTGATTTAAATCACATTTTCAGTTTGAAAAAATCCAGTATTCTACTTCAAAAGAGGTTTCTTTTGAGAGTATGTTTATAGACTATCCGATGTTCGAGCAACCACGCGCCGTGGGTTTTGCGTTGTGCATGCACGGCTTGAAGTCGAGCTGTGCCAAGGGAGACCGCGAAGTTGTCTGACAATAGCTGACAGCTACCCCCTTCTTAATTAACAAAACTCTGGGTAAATATAAAGGAATTTGCAGCTTCTTCAGGAGATTTGTACCAAAATTATTGGCAGCAAATTAATCATTGCAATGAGGGCAATATGAAACTACACTTTCCGTGCACATTACACATGACATCGTGTGAACAGTAGAGCTTCCTAGTTGGTGAAACTGTTTTTACCCACTGGCATTCTTCAATGATTTCGAGAAAAAGAAAAACCTCGATTGCACAAACAAAATTAATGCAACAACTACCATGTCTTTTTAACACGTTAGTAATACAGTACACCGTGTTTGTTGATTTGTAATACCCATCTCAGGTTACGTGATGTTGGTAGCGCAATCGGTCTAATATAATAATTATTATTTTTATAAGCTGTTACTTTGATCAACAGGGGGATGTTTGTACTGGTGTGATGCAGAAACCAGAACCGTGGAAGCGGTTGACCTATGTGGTAATGGTAGAGCGGTCATTAGAAACATGAGTGAATGGGAAACTCATCCATTCGATCTAGCCCTCTACGGCTCGTATTTGCTGTGGACAGATTGGAACGCAGCCACCATCATGAGAATGAACTTAACTAACAAGATGGTAACAAACGAAGGACCATACATTTTACAGAAGGCGGCTGGTATGCATGTTTATGCAGTCCCAGGTATGTCATTTATAATCCCGTTTCGTAGTCAAAAACATGCCCCACTAATGAAAGTACCATGCAACCAAATCGCAAAAATGTTCAAACATGCTTTGAAATAAAGCAATAGGACTAGCAACCAAACGTTCATTCTGATTTTGTAATCAAAAGTATAAGAATTCTGTTCGAAAGTGTGACGTAATTCCACAGCGACGCCAACTTCACACAATAGCTTTGCAATGTAGGACTATGGGGCAAAGTGTGGAATTTTGACGTCAATATTAAGCGACTTTGGGCGAAATTCGTAACACCTCACGTCAAAAGTATCTTCTTAATGTGGAGTACACACGCGCACTAGCCAAAATTCCCTGTAACCCGTGAAATACGCTTGACGTTAGCACAACATACCCTGCTTCCGTAAGCGCCGATTCTTTGCGAACGGTTAGCAGAGCCACGCATACGCGTTGTCAAATGAAACATCGCATTCTTACGACCCTTGAGTAGACCTTTTGGGTAGTCGTAACTAACGACGAGTTCTTCCTCGTTATCAAGGAACTTGCGACGTATCTGACGCATCGTAACTTTGATGAAATCGTTTTATACGCAACGCCACTAACGACGTGTAACCGGACGCAGCTTGCGTTTGCGATGCGTCGCAGCGCTTCGTGAAATCGGGGGCTCAACCTCGTTCCCAGAGGGGTGATTGATCTCGCTGCGACATTTTTTCCCAGCATGCCTTGCTCGACGAAAGGTGTCAATGGCAGCTCTTTCATGACCTCAGAGAGGGGCTGTTTGGTATGTGACGTCATACCATTGGGTTTATACTTAAGATTGGTGCAACAACAGTGACATGTACATGTACATGTACATGTTTACTGTCACCGGTAGGTTTTTATTTTTGTATTGTACAATTCGGAGCTAATGACACCGTTCCTCTGGAAATGACATCAAAAGTTTAGGCAGAGAGTTTCTCCCACACTTTACAAAGTGTCAGTGAACTTTGTGGAAATAATGTTCGTTGTATTAAAAAATTGAATGATCTTCCTGTTGAGTTTCTACGTTCTTGTATTTTGTTTCCAATTCAGACGATGACCCTCCTACTATCTACTGCCCAAGCAGCGTCCTCATGAGAAATGTGGATCCTTCAATGGCAGTAGCTAGTGTCACTTGGTTGCCCTTACCCTCGGCCAATACTATTGGTCCCATTGGTGCTTCTACTATCGAATGTTCGGACCACCTTGGCAATGTCGTGAGGTCAGGGGATAGATTTCCAGTTGGCTTGACCACAGTGACATGCAGAGCCAATCATCCTGTGCCAAATAAAGCATCATGTTGTTTTAACATCACCATTATAGGTAAGGTTTGCTCTTTTGAATTCCCATCACGTGGCTGTCCTTGTTATTCTTACTTTATCGGTCATGTTCACTAGTTCAAACAGCTGGCTGGGCTGGATTTTTTGTAATTACATGTATTAACAAACATGTTGACTTCATAAACACTTCATAAACACTCAGCTGTCAATTTAAATTACCGGTTTGTATAGAATAGCCATGCGACCGAGTAGCGTTCATTGCCCATTGCCATATGGACATTTTGATCAAACTGAAAAGTATAAGTCAATAATTGCATTAAGTGGGATTATTGTGTCTAACAGCAGTGCACCCACCCCCCCCCCCCCCTTCACACACACACACCAAGTATTCATGCTGTCTTCCACTAAAAAATATTGCTCTAAAATAATATCCATTAATGTTTCAAATATATCAAAGTTTGAAGTACCTCTTGGGAACTGAAAAATGTGCCTTGCTTTAGTTTATAGAACGAAGACCTAAGATGTCTTTCAGGTATGATCACTTGCCACGTTTTGAAGGCACTGGACCCTATTAGTATTTACTCAAAATTACTTTATTTGAGCTTGCTCCCTTTCTAAAGCAGAAGTTCACAATCAATCTTTTAAAATAATAGTAATATATAGCGCCTTATGCTAGGCCTCAAGGCGCTTAACACGAAATAAAAAATAAAATAAAAAACATGGCACTGGACATGTTTGGTAATTGTGAAAGACCAGTATTCTCCCTTGGTGTAACGTATGCATGCATACAATAACAATCATTTGAAAATTTTAGCTCATTTGTTCATCGAAGTTGCAAGAAAGTAATGAACGAAAAATCACCCTTCTTGCACAACTTTATGTGCTTTCAGATGCATCATATAAGGCTGCAGACCTGAAGTCTTTTTTAGTGAGAAATTACATCTTTCTCAAACACCACTTCAGAAGAAACCTTTTCCACAATGTTTTTTACTAGCTCTCAACTGCTCGTACTACTACTCACGTTTTGATGCTAACAATTATTTTCAGTAATACCCAATAGTGTTCAGTGACTTTAGTTATATTTTTCATAATGGATACAAGTTTAATATTTCGTTATACTTTTTACATTAGGGCCTACATACTATCCCCAAAACCTAATGCTTGTAATTTTACATTTATACACATCTTAAGAGATGTTAAATTTGCATCGGGGATAAAGAATATTAATTTTGGTTTTTACCCATACACCGATGTGTGTTAGCACTGTATACTCAGTACTTTCCCATCAGGGGATGGGTAAAAACCCCTTTTTTTGTTTTTTTTTATCCCCGATGCAAATTTAACATCTATTATCGTTGCGGTACCCGCTGCCAAAACATAGGATTCGAACTGCCTCTAGCTACCGGGCAACCTCAGTAGTCTAGTTGGTAAGACACTGCTCTAGAATTGCAAGGGTCGTGGGTTCGAATCCCACCCGAGTAACATGCCTGTGATATTTTGTTCACAGGACTTGGGAAAGTACTGAGTATACAGTGCTAACACACATCGGTGTATTATGGGTAAAAACCAAAATTAATATTCTTTATCCCCGATGCAAATTTAACATCTCTTATTATCGTTGCGGTACCCACTCCCAAAACATAGGATTCGAACTGCCTCTAGCTACCGGGCAACCTCAGTAGTCTAGTTGGTAACACACTGCTCTAGAATTGCAAGGGTCGTGGGTTCGAATCCCACCCGAGTAACTTGTCTGTGATATCTTTTCACAGGACTCGGGAAAGTATTGAGTATACAGTGCTAACACACATCGGTGTATGGGTAAAAACCAAAATTAATATACACATCTTGTTTTACTTGTTGACTGACTGTGCTTTAGTCTTTTTGCCAAAGATGTTAAGTATTTTGCCAAAAACACTTAACATATTAAATTAATTGTGTTCTTTTTGGCAGACAACCAAGCCCCAACCGTCACATGTCCAAGCGATTATTTTACCAATGTGGATCCTGGAATGGCTGGTGTCAATATTTGTTGGTCAGTTTCACCAAATGCCACTGATATTGTTGATGCTACAGTTAATGCCGGCAGTGTTGTATGTGAAGACCATATTGGCAACGTTGTAACGTCAGGTGAATTTTTCCACCATGGTGTAACAACAGTGACATGTAGAGCTAACGATACTGCTCTAAATGAAGGGTCCTGTATGTTTTCCATCTATGTTACAGGTATGTGTAAGCTTATCATGAGATATACTTGGTTTTTTTTACAAATTGGGATAGATTTGAGGCCTACTTGAGATGTTAACATGGTTAATGCTTTCTGGATTGAAAGGCTCAACAACCTTCCAGTGGACTGCTGACAAACCTGAAACCACAAGTTATAAAATCCCAAATCTATTTGATTCCCGGCCCTATTAAAAACAGTGAACATTTTCTCTAAATATACATCTATTATCAAAATAATATAGTTCAATTAGTTTATCATTGCAAACAAATCATCTGTGTATCTACTTGCCAGGTAGAGTTGTTCTTAGGGAACTGTCTTGCTTTATTCTACTGCCGTGGAGTACTATACCATCCGCCCTGGTAATAGTTAAAAGCAGGACAGTTCTTTTCAGAACTGAGAAGTCTCCCGAACCTCCGATTATCTACTCCACGGCAGTAGAATAAAGCAAGACAGTTCCCTAAGAACAACTCTACCTGGCAAGTAGATACACACATGGTGTTACCGCAAACCAAATATACGTTGATACCTCACCATGCAATGCCTCAAATCCTATATAAATAAATCATCGTTGAACAAGACCTTCACCACGTGGTTATGATCACCAGTTTGATATTATATAAGCGTAGGACTGTGTAATCGTCACCTGGGCCCAATTTCATGGCTCTGCTTACAGCCGAATTCTGCGCTTACGATCGCGATTCCCCGCTTATACGTGCAAGCGCCGAATTTCTGCGCTAGCCTTGTAAGCGTAGAATGCCTAGTAACGTGGAGTACGCAAGCGCAGAAGCCCAAATTTGCCGCTAACCCGTGAAATACGCTTGCCGTAAGCACAGAATTCCCTGCTTCCGTAAGCACCCATTCTGTGCTTACTGTAAGCAGAGCCATGAAATTGGGCCCAGATGATCAATGATCACATTAATTGCCCGTTTGGCGTTCCATTGAATACTACGACGTGAACGCTTGCGTCTTTTACAAAAACAACGATAATTCACGATCACTTGCACTGACAACCTTACAGTGCCCTTAGACTATGGGCGGCCAAAAGGGCCAAAACTAACAAATTTATAAACTAAAGGACAAAACAATAATCAAAGAAAGAAGTTGTTCAACAAACACAAAGTCGAAACGTAGGTAACAAAACTCAACAACAATCAAAGCAAACTGTTTTTAAACAATGAACAATTCCCAAATCAAGCTTTATAGCCCACAACAATCAAACACTTGTTTTTTAACATCCAGTTTGTTGATTCAACCCTAGCTCTATGATTCAACCATGCATGGAGGTAGAAATAGTTCAACAAGGATGTCTATACATAAACACCCTCGAGCTGAAAAAGAAGGGGGATACATTCCGAGTTTTTTTCAGACAAAACACGGGAAAACTTTAAGGGAGCTTACCCGTATGCATTGGAAATCTTGTTATAGCTTGTGCAAGATACAAGTGACATTAATTTTTGGCAATGTTTTTTTTTTTTTTTCTTAAAAATTGTCTTTCCATAAATGTTTGCTATTTATAAAACTGTTATTGTAATTTTCACTATACTTCTGTAAATTCATATATTATGTACTTTAATTCGATTCCATGCCTTTACATATTAATGTAAGTATACTGCCTTACAACTTCGGTTGGACTTCTTGAACTGTGATTGATGATCTCACAATTCCATTTTGTCACTTTTATCGTGATACATTTTACTTGCACAAATTTGCGTAGTTTATTGATTTTATGACTATCTGTTACTACTTAAAGTCCAATGCTCTACTTGATGATTAACGGCAAGTTGTATAATTTCACTTTAACAACTTAAAAATAGGGCAATTTCATTCCCCCAGATAAATGTAATGTGAGAAAGAATTCCCAGCAGTATTTGTAAACATCCATAACAAGTGGCACAAATCATGACAAGTCTCACCCCCAACTTTACACACAGAACAAAAGCACTTTCCAAGGCCACTGGGTAAGGATGATTTCCCACTATTTTATCTCTAGAGTAGAATTCTCAAATCGTTCCATTGTCCTTTCTCTATGGTTATTCACACTTCAACAGGTGGCCCATATCCTCTGTAAGCCCATGTCCAGTATTAGCCCCCCCTAACATTCCTGACCACCCCCCCCCCTTACCCCCCCCCCTTACCCCCCCCCCCCCGTTGACCATTACATCATCTCACTTTTAGAACCTAGGTGTCACCAATCTTATATCATTTCTAAATTTAGAGTTCCCCCACCACCAAAACCCTATATAAGCTCTGCCCAACATTCACTCTGGTGGAGTATTAGCATTCAAGAACATTATTTCCTGCGTTACATCGTCACATTAATATTTATTATCTGCGATGGCATCAAAACACATTTAGTGGTCGTCCCACTTGGTCTCGTCATGGTCTCATGGTCTCGTGTTATCAGAACTAAACCATTTCTATGGTGGCCCTGAAGGGACACAGCATGTCGTGAATTTTTTTGCGACGTCGTGAATATTTTTGCGACGTCGTGAATATTTTTGCGACAAGTCGCGAACATTTTTGCAACGTCGTCAATATTTTTGCGACGTCGTGAATTTATTCACGACAAGTCGCGAATATTTTGGCGACGTCGCGATTTTTTTCACGACTAGTCGCGAACATTTTCATGACGTCGTGAATATTTCTGCGACTAGTCGCGAATATTTTTCAGTAGCTTGAGTGTGTAATTACTGTATTCACGTTGACGGCTTAGTAAGACTAAGTAAAAGCTGTCCCGTAGGATGATGGATCCGGAGGAGAATTCCGACTGATGCAAATCGATGGTGGGTTGTTTAAACAAAACTAACGTTAAAGGAACACGTTGCCTTTGACCGGACGAGTTGGTCTATAAAAAGCGTTTGTAACCGTTTGTTATAAAATGCATATGATTTAAATGTAGAATACAATGAAATAAATAGAATAAAATGCAGATGTTTTAAAAGTAGAATACAATGATCCACACAAATTTGCCTCGAAATTGCGTGGTTTTCCTTTTACTTTGCGAACTAACACGGTCGGCC